>NC_086445.1:1028398051-1028698051 GCF_028390025.1 Pseudophryne corroboree
TTGTGCTCAGACATGCACTGTCAAGTGTGGGACCTTATATAGATAGACAGGTGTGTGCCTTTCCAAATCATGTCCAATCAATTGAATTTACCACAGGTGGACTCCAATTAAGCTGTAGGAACATCTCAAGGATGATCAATGGAAATAGGATGCACCTGAGCTTAATTTTGAGCTTCATGGCAAAGGCTGTGAATACTTATGTACATGTGATTTCTTAGTTTGTTATTTTTAAGAAATTAGCAAAAATCGAAAAAAAAAAAACTTTTTTACATTGTCATTATAGGCTATTGTGTGTAGACTTTTGAAGGGAAAATGAATGTATTCCATTTTGGAATAAGGGTGTAACATAACAAAATGTGGAAAAAGTGAAGCGCTATGAATACTTTCCGGATGCACTGTACACATGTAGTACGGTAGAAAAATGCAGGAACCCCTCACACGAGATCATTTCCACCAATGGATAGGCCGACGTTCTTTATTGTCCTGTGTTTATTTTGTTTTTAAGAGAAAACCTGACGCTTGTGGAATTTGTGCTATGATAATAATTCACCGATTGTACATTTGGCATTAGTAGTTGTGGAGTAACCGGCCAGCAGATAAATATTATTATTATTATTATTATTATTATTGCTACTTCCTAATGTTCTAGGTATCTTGCAACTATTGTTGTACATCTCATTACTTCTCTATAAGGAGCGATAGGAATCCTCCCGTGTATGAGTCACGTTACATTTTCCTGCATTTTTGGCACGGAGATTTATGTATTACATGCTTGCATGACATGTAACGAAGGAGATACTATTTTATTGCAGGGTTCCCAGAAGTTTCTGCACCTTCCCATGTACTTGTAAAATATAAACACTGTCCCACTTGTAGACAGGCGTTGGTCTGCCATGTGACAGAGGTAACTGGGAATACATTATGTCCAGTGGTCCAATCTGAGCGCTTTTATGTATCAAAATCATCCCACATATCCTAGAGAACCAACAAAGGCTAATCACCTAGATATTACATATGCTTAGTGCAAAACTAGCAATAGTCATCAAGCACTTATAATTCACGCCATCCCAATCAATAATTATATTTTCATAACAACCTAATTCTCCGATAGACACACTATTTACTATTTATATCTAAGGATTCTTGGCTGTCCAAGACAATGGGGGTCATTCCGAGATGTTCGCTTGTTATTTTTTTTCGCTACGGAGCGATTAGTCACAAACTGCGCATGCGCAATGTTCACAGTGCGCCTGCGCCAAGTAAATTTGCTCAAAAGTTTGGAATTTTACTCACGGCATTACGAGGTTTTTTCATCGTTCTGGTGATCGGAGTGTGATTGACAGGAAGTGGGTGTTTCTGGGCGGAAACTGGACGTTTTATGGGAGTGTGCGGAAAAACGCAGGCGTTTCAGGGAAAAACGCGGGAGTGTCTGGAGAAACGGGGGAGTGGCTGGGCGAACGCTGGGTGTGTTTGTGACGTCAAACCAGGAACGAAAAGGACTGAACTGATCGCTGTGTAGGAGTAAGTCTCGAGCTACTCAGAAACTGCTAAGAAATTTCTATTCGCAATTCTGCTAATCTTTCGTTCGCAATTCTGCTAAGCTAAGATTCACTCCCAGAGGGCGGCGGCCTAGCGTGTGCAATGCTGCTAAAAGCAGCTAACGAGCGAACAACTCGGAATGAGGGCCAATGTCCCAGTCTAAGTTTCTGGTTGAACTGCAAATAAATGAATAACCAACCCTTTGACTATGTATTTGCTGATGAAGTTCCACTGGAGGAGCGAAACACGTCAGTGGAATTTGCTGGAGTGGAGGGTAATGCTCAGTAGATAGTTACTTTTCATCATAATATTATTTATAAGAAAACAACTGATTTCTTTAATTTTATGGATCACTGATCAGATCGTCATTGGTTGTAAGCATATTGATGATGCCTATAATTAAGTCCGGCTCTTGGCTCCCAGCCGGCATGGTAAGAAAGGATTTCACGGGTCTTCAGACCAGTGTTTCCTTGTGTGATTGTACATAATAGGGAAACTGCACTGCCACATAACACATATTACAAACGACAGTGTATTAGTCAGAAGATGAGGTCGATGGACTGAATACATTTTACATGAATAAATGAAACATATTTGGCATATAATTATGGAAATTAAAGCACATGCACTTTCATAACAAATTTAGTAACTCTCATTATGAAAAGATTACAGAAAATGTTCACAATTTTGATTTTGGAGAGCAGGGGCCAACTACTGACAAACAGTTCCCAATAAAGCTCTGGAGGTTAAATTGAAGGACATCCCTCCAATTTTTCCCATCCCCTTTCCCCGAGCTGCC
This sequence comes from Pseudophryne corroboree, assembly GCF_028390025.1. Taxonomy (NCBI): domain Eukaryota; kingdom Metazoa; phylum Chordata; class Amphibia; order Anura; family Myobatrachidae; genus Pseudophryne; species Pseudophryne corroboree. The sequence goes on from NC_086445.1 coordinate 1,028,400,390, forward strand.
TTCACCCTGGGATCATCTAAGACCAGGTTCTTTGTAATTGGATCCAAGCTGAATTTAATTTTCCTTTTGATCTCTGTAGTCACATTCAGTTTTTATCCCTGTTGGAGGTTCAACACTGGTCCCCTGTCTGTACGCAGAGCCCATCTTCCACATTCAACATGTCATACTATCCCTACCCTGATCCACCTCCTCCGAGATCTTACCCCATTTCGGAATATTCAGATCTCATCCAAAGAGCTGGGGTAAGATATTCCAAATGTATGGTTTTCTACTTGCCTCTGTCCTAGCCCCATGGAATTACCATGAATCAGAAAGTGACCCTGCTACAAATGGGAAGAACCCCCACCCACTTGATCCCCCCCACCCCCATCCATTGTCTCATGGTGGAAAGATTCCCAGCATTCCAATAGTCCTGGAGACCTTCAACGTGACCTCTTCCATTTATTCATCAATTCGGGATACCCCCCAACTCTCCCATTGTAAGGTGATTAGGACGTTATTACCTTCTCCCTACTAGCCCTGTACCGATAGGTCCCTCCCACACCATCCATATTGGGTTTTTTAACCAACTTAACCACTACTCACGTTACCCATGTTCTAATTTCTCTTCTATATTCTTCTTTTCGCCTCTGTTAATGCTCTCATGTATTTTTATATCTGCCCATGTTATACTTAACCTTTCATTTACTTTTTCTTTTGTCATGTTCAGTTTAACTAATACATGTTCTAGATGATCTCTTTGTGACCCCCCAAAATAAAGAATAAAAGATAATATACTGTAAGAAAAACTAGTATCAGAAATAATCCTTCCTGTTGCACAAGTTAAAGTAGTGGTCAAGAATTATATTCTTCTGGAAAGTGACTTCACCTCCGGTCACAATACCGGGAACATTAGATACACATCTGTGAATTTTTTCCTATTCATTTTGGGTCGTTCTCGTTTAGCGGCCTCATAAAGAATCTGCACTTTTACCTCCCAGTAATGACATTCTGCATAGGGAGCATTGCCAGACGTATACATAAGGGGATTATTGACACCATAAATATATGACATTTTGCAGCTTTTCTGGGGTCAGTATAGTAGCGGGGGTCACTCGGGGCCATTTAGGGCCAGGGTACAGTAGTTACACATCGCGGTAAAGTGCGAGCAGATTTAAATATAATAGAACAAATGTTCAGGATGTTGATGACAAATCTCTGTGCGATCCAGTTTGCTAACTGCCAAAAAGTTATGCTATAAAAATGCAAATTGCTTCAACCAATGGTATAATTTCTTTCCAAATTTGATTGCGCCTATAAAACTAATTGTCATAATTATTTTTTTATTTGATATGACTTTCAGTGTACATACTAATAACTGGAAAAACTAATTTAAGGATCTTGGCAGCTGTAATTCAGTTTAACTACACCGGTTCAGAGCTAAAATCATTGCACCCTCCCTCGTTCGTCAATGCATCTATTTTTGATTTATACAGTATCTTAGGTAATTCATCACGCCCTACGGGCGCTCTTCACACCGTCGCAAGGGGCTGCGCCCCTTTAACCCTTGTACGCCCTTGTGGCGTGCAATATTTTTATTAAATGGAGTATTACCTCCAGTCATAAATTTGTGAGTGGTTAAATATTGCATGGACAAAGGGCGTGTGATGTTCAGTCAGTCGCAAGGGGCACGATGAATCACCTAGTAGGTGCTGTGGTTGGGGGAGTGGAGGGTGCGGGGGAGACGCTGATGGGGGAGGGGGTCGGGGGTGCCGGGAGTGAGGTGGGACGGTTGTGGGAGTGCCGTGGCTGGGGGAGGGGCAGGGGTGCCGCGGGCAGGGGAGGGGCGGTTGCAGAGGGGGCGTGGATGGGGGAGGGGGTCCAGAGGTGCTGCGGGTGGGGGACGGGCGGGTGCAGAGGGGGCACGGATGGGGTCCAGAGGTGCTGCGGGTGGGAGAGGTGCAGGGGCATGGATGGGGGAGAGGGTATGTAGATGCTGCTGGTGGGAGAGGGGCAGGTGCGGGGGGCCGCGGCTGTGAAGGAGTGGGTCTGGAGGTGCTGTCCGTGGGGGAGGAGCAGGTGCAGGGGGGGTGCATTTGGGGGAGGGGCGGGGGCAAGGTGGGATGGGTTTGGGGGAGGGGTTCCAGAAATGCGGGTGGGCTGTGGATGGTGGAGGGGAGCAGAAGGTGCTGTGGGTGGTGGAGGGGTGGGTGTAGAGGGGGTGCTGCCAATGGGGGAGGTGGTCGGGAAGTGTTGCGGGTGGGGGAGGGGTGAATAAGTGGGGGCCATGGATGGTGGATGGGTTCCGGAGGTGCTGCGGGTGGTGGAGGGGCAGGGTACCGTGGGTGGGGGAGGGGCAGGTGCGTGGCTGTTGCGGATGGGGGAGGGGTTACGGAGGCGCTGCGGGTGAGGAAGGGGCGGGTGCGGGGGTGTTGTGAGTGGGGTAGGGGGTCGGGAGGCGCAGCAGGTGGGGTCGGAGCGGAATTGACGCGGGTTGGGGAGTGCAGGTGTAGAGGTGACGCGAATGGGGTCCATAGGTGCTGCGGGTGGTGGAGTGGCGGGTGCAGAGGTGACGCGGATGGGGTCCATAGGTGCTGCGGGTGGTGGAGTGGCGGGTGCAGGGGTGCCACGATTTGGGTAGGGGGTCTGGAGGCGCTACGGGTGGAGGAGGGGCAGGGGAGGGGTGGATGCTGGGCGCTACGGGTGGGGGAGGGGCGGGTGCGGGGGTGCCACGGGTGGGGGAGGGGCAAGTGTGCCATGGGTGAGGGAGGGGCAGGTGCGGGGGTGCCGCAGGTGGGGGTGGGGCGGGGGTGCCACGGGTGGGAGAGGTGTTGGTGCGGGGGTGCCGCGGATGGGGGAGGGGCGGGTGTTTGGTTTACAATGGAAATAAACGCAGCAGCGTGTGGTCAGGCAGGGAGCGCGACCTCTGCATCTTAGGTGTATCAACTACTCACCAAAAAGTAAAAGGATCATGGCCTGTATCCAGCCACCTCTCCTATATATTTGGGCAGATCTGTGACTCTATGACTCTGACTCCGCCCAGTGATGTGACTCCGCCCAGCGTTAGAAAATGAGTCACAGATCTGGGCTAATATATAGGGGATAGAACAATATAGGGGGTCATTCCGACCCATTCGCACTCTGCTGTTTTCTGCGCATGCACGGCGGCCGCAATGCACAGGCGCGTCGATGCCCAGCGATGGCCGTCACTGGACAACGACAAGAAGAACGGAGAAAGCTATCACTTCCGCGATCGCAAGAAGATTAATAGGAGGAAGGGGCGTCAACTGACCGTTTTCGGGGAGTGGTGAGGAAAAAGCAGGCGTGTCCATGCGTTTGCAGGGCGAGTGTCTGACATCAATTCCGGGACCGGACAGGCTGAAGACATCGCAGCGGGTGAGTAAGTTGAAAGCTACTCAGAAACTGCACAAAATGTTTTTGCATAGCTTGGCTGCACAAGCGATCGCAGCCTTGCTATGCAAAAAAACCCTCCCCCATAGGCGGCGTCTAGTTGATCACACGGGCAGCAAAAAGTTGCTCCGTGCGATCAACTTGGAATGACCCCCATAGTTCACTGTTGTCTGCGTCAGAGGTGGGCGCAAAGTGTTCGCAATGCCGGTGTTTGTGTAGGTGAGCAGTTATTGTTGTACCGCGCATGCGTCCCAGTGGTCTTGCGATGGAGGTTGCAATCCAAATTTGTACACAGATTGATTGACAGACAGTGACCAATTGGGGTAGGAATTGGGGGTGGCGAATCGCGACCAGGTCAGAGGCGTGTCTCAGCCTGCAAATGCAGTTTTTAAGGTTTCCGCAGCATAGTTGCGACGGACAATTTGAGTAACAACAGGGTCCAGTGTTGTAACTGGTGTTGCGTCTTTTTGCGCTAGCGACAAATCAGAGATGACATCTATGGGCCTCTCTGTACAATCCCAGCGGCTGCAGCATTTGCATATTTTTGCAGATCCTCTGTGTGCAAATGCAACTGCATCTATCTCTGAATCTATGGGGGGAGATGCATCAAGTCTTAGATAGAGACAGAGTTGTGCTTCTTCCCTGACAGCCGCTGGTTCTTTGCCTTGGGCAGCCATTCCACTTTATCTCTCCATGGCTTGATACATTCCCCCTTATTTATTTTACATAACAAAATGTTAATTTAAATTTCAAAGACACAGATTGCAGGGCAACAAAATAAGCAATTGGACAACAGTCACTGTTACTTTATTGAATTTTGTAAAAAAATTCTTAAACCGATGATAAATTGTTAGAGACATGAAAATACATCTCAGTACTTCAATTGTTGTAAGCGATTAAACTGATACAGTCGTGAAGGTGCAGAAAGCATTCATGGTTAGGTAGGTTCATGTACAGTATGTCGCACAAAGTACAGGTAACTGACAGGTACATTGCAAAAGAGGTACGTCCGCCGGACAGGTAACTATATGGGTGTCACGCAAGGTACGTCCGCCGGACAAGTAACTCTATCGGTGTCATGCAAGGTACGTCCGCCGGACAGGTAACTCTATGGGTGTCACGCAAGGTACGTCCGCCGGACAAGTAACTCTATGGGTGTCATGCAAGGTACGTCCGCCAGACAGGTAACTCTATGGGTGTCACGCAAGGTACGTCCGCCGGACAAGTAACTCTATGGGTGTCATGCAAGGTACGTCCGCCAGACAGGTAACTCTATGGGTGTCACGCAAGGTACGTCCGCCTGACAGGTAACTCTATGGGTGTCACGCAAGGTATGTCCGCCGGACAGGTAACTCTATGGGTGTCACACAAGGTACGTCCACCGGACAGGTAACTCTATAGGTGTCAAACAAGGTACGTCCACCGGACAGGTAACTCTATGGGTGTCACACAAGGTACGTCTGCCTGACAGGTAACTCTATGGGTGTCACGCAAGGTATGTCCGCCGGACAGGTAACTATATGGGTGTCACGCAAGGTACGTCCGCCTGACAGGTAACTCTATGGGTGTCACGCAAGGTATGTCCGCCGGACAGGTAACTCTATGGGTGTCACACAAGGTACGTCCGCCTGACAGGTAACTCTATGGGTGTCACGCAAGGTATGTCCGCCGGACAGGTAACTCTATGGGTGTCACACAAGGTACGTCCACCGGACAGGTAACTCTATAGGTGTCAAACAAGGTACGTCCGCCGGACAGGTAACTATATGGGTGTCACGCAAGGCACGTCCGCCGGACAGGTAAATCTATTGTTGTCACACAAGGTACGTCCGCCGGACAGGTAACTATATGGGTGTCACACAAGGCTCGTCCGCCGGACAGGTAACTATATGGGTGTCACACAAGGCACGTCCGCCGGACAGGTAACTCTATGGGTGTCACACAAGGTACGTCCACCGGACAGGTAACTCTATAGGTGTCAAACAAGGTACGTCCGCCTAACAGGTAACTCTATGGGTGTCACGCAAGGTATATCCGCCGGACAGGTAACTCTATGGGTGTCACGCAAGGTACGTCCGCCTGACAGGTAACTCTATGGGTGTCACGCAAGGTACGTCCGCCGGACAGGTAACTCTATAGGTGTCACACAAGGTACGTCCACCGGACAGGTAACTCTATATGTGTCAAACAAGGTACGTCCGCCGGACAGGTAACTCTATGGGTGTCACGCAAGGTACATCCGCCGGACAGGTAACTCTATGGGTATCACGCAAGGTACGTCCACCGGACAGGTAACTATATGGGTGTCACACAAGGCACGTCCGCCGTACAGGTAACTCTATGGGTGTCACGCAAGGTACGTCTGCTGGACAGGTAACTCTATGGGTGTCACACAAGGTACGTCCGCCGAACAGGTAACTATATGGGTGTCACACAAGGTACGTCCGCCGGACAGGTAACTATATGGGTGTCACACAAGGTACGTCCGCCGGACAGGTAACTCTATAGGTGTCACACAAGGCACGTCCGCTGGACAGGTAACTATATGGGTGTCACACAAGGTACGTCCGCCGGACAGGTAACTCTATAGGTGTCACACAAGGCACGTCCGCCGGACAGGTAACTATATGGGTGTCACACAAGGCACGTCCGCCGGACAGGTAACTCTATGGGTGTCACACAAGGTACGTCCGCCGGACAGGTAGCTATATGGGTGTCACACAAGGTACGTCCGCCGGACAGGTAACTATATGGGTGTCACACAAGGCACGAGGCACGTCCGCCGGACAGGTAACTCTATGGGTGTCACACAAGGTACGTCCGCCGGACAGGTAACTATATGGGTGTCACACAAGGTACGTCCGCCGGACAGGTAACTATATGGGTGTCACACAAGGTACGTCCGCCGGACAGGTAACTCTATAGGTGTCACACAAGGCACGTCCGCTGGACAGGTAACTATATGGGTGTCACACAAGGTACGTCCGCCGGACAGGAAACTCTATAGGTGTCACACAAGGCACGTCCGCCGGACAGGTAACTATATGGGTGTCACACAAGGCACGTCCGCCGGACAGGTAACTCTATGGGTGTCACACAAGGTACGTCCGCCGGACAGGTAACTCTATGGGTGTCACACAAGGTACGTCCGCCGGACAGGTAACTATATGGGTGTCACACAAGGCACGAGGCACGTCCGCCGGACAGGTAACTCTATGGGTGTCACACAAGGCACGTCCGCTGGACAGGTAACTCTATGGGTGTCACACAAGGTACGTCTACCGGACAGGTAACTCTATGGGTGTCACACAAGGTACGTCCGCCGGACAGGTAACTATACGGGTGTCACACAAGGTACGTCCGCCTGACAGGTAACTCTATGGGTGTCACACAAGGTACGTCCACCGGACAGGTAACTCTATAGGTGTCAAACAAGGTACGTCCGCCGGACAGGTAACTCTATGGGTGTCACACAAGGCACGTCCGCCGGACAGGTAACTCTATGGGTGTCACACAAGGTACGTCTGCCGGACAGGTAACTCTATGGGTGTCACACAAGGTACGTCTACCGGACAGGTAACTCTATGGGTGTCACACAAGGTACGTCCGCCGGACAGGTAACTCTATGGGTGTCACACAAGGTGCGTCTACCGGACAGGTAACTATATGGGTGTCACACAAGGTACGTCTACCGGACAGGTAACTATATAGGGGGAGAAGGAGGAGGATTAAAGGTACAAAATATAGGGGACACAGAAATACACACTGGGGAGGAATCTCACAGGAGGTGTACCGCATTGTGCCATGGATATCACTGGTACACTAAGACGTTCTGCCGCAGGGTGGCACCGGGAGATGTATGTGAGAACTAGAAGAGCTTGTTGGGGGGAGGTGGAAGAGTCAGAAACGCATTGCACGGAGGCGTAAATACCACATTGACATCAGCTACATACCACGCTACAGCCAGACCTAGCGTTCAATGAAACCTCTTTTTCTCTGATGTCCTAGTGGATGCTGGGAACTCCGTAAGGACCATGGGGAATAGCGGCTCCGCAGGAGACTGGGCACAAAAAGAAAGCTTTAGGACTAACTGGTGTGCACTGGCTCCTCCCCCTATGACCCTCCTCCAAGCCTCAGTTAGATTTTTGTGCCCGACCGAGCAGGGTGCAATCTAGGGGGCTCTCCTGAGCTTCTTAGATAAAAGTTAGTTTTAGGTTTTTTATTTTCAGTGAGACCTGCTGGCAACAGGCTCACTGCATCGAGGGACTAAGGGGAGAAGAAGCGAACCTGCCTGCTTGCAGCCAGCTTGGGCTTCTTAGGCTACTGGACACCATTAGCTCCAGAGGGATCGAACACAGGCCCAGCCTCGGAGTCCGGTCCCAGAGCCGCGCCGCCGGCCCCCTTACAGAGCCAGAAGCAAGAAGAGGTCCGGAAAATCGGCGGCAGAAGACATCAGTCTTCATCAAGGTAGCGCACAGCACTGCAGCTGTGCGCCATTGCTCCTCATGCACACCTCACACTGCGGTCACTGATGGGTGCAGGGCGCTGGGGGGGGGGCGCCCTGAGCAGCAATAATAACACCTTGGCTGGCAAAAATACATCACATATAACCCCCAGGGCAATATCGATGTACATTAACCCCTGCCAGAATCCATAAAAATGCGGGAGAAAAGTCAGCGAAAAAGGGGCGGAGCTATCTCCTTCAGCACACTGGCGCCATTTTTCCCTCACAGCTCCGTTGGAGGGAAGCTCCCTGGCTCTCCCTTGCAGTTAATACACTGCAGAAAGGGTTAAAAAGAGAGGGGGGGCACAATTTAGGCGCAGTATACAATATATATGCAGCTATAAGGGAAAACACTTTTTTATAGGTGCTATCCCTGTGATATATAGCGCCCTGGTGTGTGCTGACATACTCTCCCTCTGTCTCCCCAAAGGGCTTTGTGGGGTCCTGTCCTCTATCAGAGCATTCCCTGTGTGTGTGCTGTGTGTCGGTACGGCTGTGTCGACAGGTATGTGGAGGATAATGAGGTGGAGGCGGAGCGAATGCCTGTAAATATGTTGTCACCCCCTGCGGGGTCGACACCGGTGTGGTTGAACTTATGGAAGGATTACGTGAAAGTGTCAACTCCTTACATAAAAGGTCGACGACACGGAACAGCCGGCTACTCAGCTTGTGCCTGTTCCAGCGTCTCAAATGTCATGGGGGGCTCTAAAATCGCCCGCTACCTCAGATAACAGACACAGATGTCGACACGGATACTGACTCCAGTGTCGACATCGATGAGACTGGTGTACCCTCCAAATAGGTCCACCCGTTACAGGATTGAGGCAATGAAAAATGTATTACACATTTATGATTATACCCCAGGTACCACATAAAAGGGTATTGTGTTTGGTGAGAGAAAACTATTAGTAGTTTGTCCTGCATCTGAGTAATTAAATGAGGTGTGTGAGGAAGAGTGGTCTTCCCCCGGTAAGAAATTGATAATTTCTACAACGGTTATTGGCAGCGTACCCTTTCCCGCCAGAGGATAGGTCACGCGGGGAAACACCCCATAGGGTAGATACAGCGCTTACACGCTTATCAGAAAAGGTGGCACTACCGTCTCCGGATACGGCCGCCCTGAAGGAACCTGCTGATAGAAAGCAGGAGGTTACCCTATAAGATATGGTCACACACTAGGGCATTATATTGCGACCAGCCGTTGCTTCGGCATGGATGTGCAGTGCTCCCGCTGCGTGGTCAGATTCCCTGTCAGAAAATAACTATGGATAGGGACAATATTTTGCTGAAAATAGAGCATATAAAAGACGTGGTCTTATACATGCGTGATGCACAGAGGGATATTTGCCGGCTGGCATAAAAAATAAGCGCTAGGTCCATTGCCGCCAGACGGGGGTTATGGACTTGGCAATGGTCAGGCGATGCCGACTCGAATCGGCACATGGAAGTTGCCCTATAAGGGGGTAAAACTGTTTGGGGATAGTTTTTCAGACCTCGTTTCCACAGCTACTGCTGGGAAATTGATTTTTTTGCCACAGGCTACCCCACAACAAAAGAAAGCACCGTATCATCAAGTACAGTCCTTTCGGCCCCAGAAAAGCAAGAGGGCTAGAGGCTCATCCTTTCTGCCGAGAGGCAAAGGTAGAGGAAAAAGCTGCAACACACAGCTAGTTCCCAAGAGCAGAAGTCCTCCCTGCGTCCGGTAGGTCCACAGCATGGTGCTGGGGCTGCTCAGGCGGACCCGGGTACGGTGGGGGCCCGTCTCAGATATTTCAGCGGACAGTGGTCTCTCTCACATGGATCCCTGGGTCCTTCAAGTAGTATCTCAGGGGTACAGGCTGGAGTTCGAGACGTTCTTCCCCCCGCCGTTTCCTAAAATCTGCCTTACCGGCACCTCCCTCTGCCAGGGAGACGGTGTTGGTGGATATTCAACACTATAATCACAACAAGTGATTGTCAAGGTGCCCCTCCTTCAGCAAGGAAGGGGTTACTATTCCACAGTGGTTGTGGTACCGCAACGGTTCGGTGAGACCCATCTTGAAATTAAAATACTTGAACTTTTATATCAGAAGATTCAAGTTCAAGATGGAATCGCTCAGGGCGGTTATTACGAGCCTGGACGAGGGGGATTACAGGGTCTCCCTGGACATCAAGGATGCGTACCTGCATGTCCCCATTTACCCCCCTCACCAGGAGTACCTCAGATATGCGGTACAGGACTGTCACTATCAGTTCCAGACGCGGCCGTTGGAGTTGTCAACGGCACCGAAGGTCTTTACCTAGGTAAGGGCCGAAGTGATGATACTCCTTCCCCGTACTTGGACGATCTCCTGATAAAGGCGAGGTCCAAAGAACAGTTGGTAGTGGGGGTAGCACTCTCTCGGGAAGTGCTACAACAGCACGACTGGATTCTCAATATTCCAAAGTCACAGCTGGTCCCGACGACACGTCTTCTGTTCCTGGGAATGTTTCTGAACGCAGACCAGAAAAGAGTGTTTCTTCCAGTGGAAAAAGCCGAGGAGTTGTCATCTCTAGTCAGAGACATCCTAAAACCAGGACAGGTGTCGGTACATCAATGCACACGAGTCCTGGGGAAAATGGTAGCTTCGTACGAAGCATAATTCCATTCGGAAGACTCCACGCAAGGACGTTCCAGTGGGACCTGTGGGACTAATGGTCCGGGTCCCATCTACAGATACAACAGCGGATAACCCTGTCAGCAAGAAACAGGGTGTCGCTGCTGTGGTGGCTGCAGAGGGCTCATCTACTAGAGGGCCGCAGATTCGGAATACAGGACTGGGTCCTGGTGACCACGGATGCCAGCCTTCGGGGCTGGGGTGCAGTCACACAGGGAAGAAATTTCCAAGGAGATTTCGCTTCACATAAATATTCTGCAGCTAAGGGCCATTTACAATGCCCTAAGCCAAGCAAGGCCCCTGCTTCAGAACCAGCCGGTACTGATCCAATCAGACGACATCACGGCGGTCGCCCATGTAAACAGACAGGGCGGCACAAGAAGCAGGATGGCGATGGCAGAAGCCACAAGGATTCTCCGATGGGCGACCTACACCCAGGAGAATGGGAACTTCATCAAGAAGTTTTCCAAATGCGGGTAAACCGTTGGGAATGACCACGGGTGGACATGATGGCGTCCCGCCTCAACAAGAAGTTGAAAAGATATTGCGCCAGGTCAAGGGACCCTCAGGCGATCGCTGGGGACGCTCTAGTGACACCGTGGGTGTACCAGTCGGTTTATGTGTCTCCTCCTCTACCTCTCATACCCAAGGTACTGAGAATAATAAGAAGGCGAGGAGTGAAAACCATACTCGGGGTTCCGGATTGGCCATGAAGAGCTTGGTACCCGGAACTTCAAGAGATGCTGGCAGAGGACCCTTGGCCTCTGCCGCTCAGACAAGACCTGCTGCAGCAGGGACCCTGTCTGTTCCAAGACTTACCGCGGCTGCGTTTGACGGCATGGCGGTAGAACACCGGATCCTAAAGGAAAAGGGTATTCCGAAGGAAGTCATCCCTACCCTGATCATAGCCAGGAAGGATGTCACCGCAAGACATTATCGCCGCGTTTGGCGAAAATTTGTTGCTTGGTGGGAGGCCATGAAGGCCCCGACGGAGGAATTTCAACTATGTCGATTCCTGCACTTCCTGCAAGCAGGGGTGACGTTTGGGCCTCAAATTGGGGTCCATCAAGGTCCAGATTTCGGCTCTGTCGATTTTCTTCCAGAAAGAACTGGCTTCACTGCCTGAAGTTCAGACTTTGGTTAAAGGAGTACTACATATTCAGCCTCCTTTTGTGCCTCCTGTGGCACTTTTTGGATCTCAACGTGGTGTTGGATTTCCTAAAGTCGCATTGGTTGAGCCACTTAAAACCATGGAGCTAAAGTATCTCGCGTGGAAAGTGGTCATGCTGTTGGCCTTGGCCTTGGCCAGGCGTGGGTCAGAATTGGCGGCTTTGTCATGTAAAAGGCCTTATCTGATTTTCTATATGGATAGGGCAGAGTTGAGGACTCATCCTCAGTTTCTCCCGAAGGTGGTCTCAGGTTTTCACTTGAACCAACCTATTGTGGTGCCTGCGGCTACTGGGGACTTGGAGGATTCCAAGTTGCTGGACGTAGTCAGGGCCCTGAAAATTTTATTTTTCCAGGACGGCTGGAGTCAGGAAAACTGACTCGCTGTTTATCCTGATGGCACCCAACAAGATGGGTGCTCCTGCTTCTAAGCAGTCTATTGCGCGCTGGATTTGTAGCACTTTTCAGCTGGCGCATTCTGCGGTAGGATTACCGCAGCCTAAATCAATAAAAGCCCATTCCACAAGGACGGTGGGCTCATCTTGGGCGGCTGCCCGAGGGGTCTCGGCTTTACAACTTTGCCGAGCAGCTACTTGGTCAGGGGCAAACACGTTTGCAAAATTCTACGAATTTGATACCCTGGCTGAGGAGGACCTGGAGTTCTCTCATTCGGTGCTGCAGAGTCATCCGCACTCTGCCGCCCGTTTGGGAGCTTTGGTATAATCCCCATGGTCCTTACGGAGTTCCCAGCATCCACTAGGACGTCAGAGAAAATAAGAATTTACTTACCGATAATTCTATTTCTCGTAGTCCGTAGTGGATGCTGGGCGCCCATCCCAAGTGCGGATTGTCTGCAATACTTGTACATAGTTATTGTTAACTAATCGGGTTCTTGTTGTGAGCCATCTATTCAGAGGCTCCTCTGTTATCATGCTGTTAACTGGGTTTCATATCACAAGTTGTACGGTGTGATTGGTGTGGCTGGTATGAGTCTTACCCGGGATTCAAAATCCTTCCTTATTGTGTACGCTCGTCCGGGCACAGTATCCTAACTGAGGCTTGGATGAGGGTCATAGGGGGAGGAGCCAGTGCACACCAGGTAGTCCTAAAGCTTTCTTTTTGTGCCCAGTCTCCTGCGGAGCCGCTATTCCCCATGGTCCTTACGGAGTTCCCAGCATCCACTACGGACTACGAGAAATAGAATTATCGGTAAGTAAATTCTTATTGCTTTCCTCATAAAAGAAAGTTTGGTTTGGCCTTACTCGTGTCTTACATTAATCATGACAGTGAGGAGACAGTAAAAAGTACAGTACTATAGTGGAACACAATACCTGATCTGCTCCGGCTCTGAGCTGGTGCAAAAGTTGAAATGGACTCCTCCAATCAGACACAAGCACCGTGGGGTACATCGAAACCCGGCAAAGAGGATTCTGCACTGAGCCTCAGTCACTTGTTCATTGTAAATTAACTGCATAGCGTTTACATTATTATATATACATCTTACTAGAAGCAGTGGCGGAACTGCTTCCAATGACATTGCACAGTGGGGGTCATTCATACCCGATCGCACGCTGCATTTTTTCACAGCCGTGCAATCGGGTTTGTACTGCGCATGCGTGTGACCTGCAATGCGCAGGCGCGTCGGACCTGCTGGGCAGTGAGGAAACGATTGAAGAAAGCGATCGCACCGGCGATCGCAAGAAGATTGACAGGTAGAAGGCGTTCGTGGGCGACAACTGACCGTTCTCTGGGAGTGTCCGGAAAAACGCAGGCCTGCCCGGCCGTTTCCAGGGACGGTTCCTGACGTCAGTAACATCCCGGATCGTCGCAGCGGCTGAGTAAGTCCTGAGCTGTGCAGAAACTGCAAAAACTTTTGTTTGTACAGCTCTCTGCACAGCCGATCGCACCCCTGCACAGCGATTACCCCCTCCCCCTGTAGGCGGTGACTACCTGGTCGCAGCAGTGCAAAAAATAGCATGCGTGCGACCAGGTCTGAATTAGGCCCAGTGTGCGGTGGGTATGAGACTCAAACTTCACCTGGGGCCTGTAGACGCACTTTGTGTAACGGTGATAATTCCACCACTGCAGTCTCACAGCCGTGGACATTTGATTTTTTTCCTGTTCTTTTTGCCCAAAAAAACGACCATGAATTAAAAAAGACATTTATGTAACTCCTGTATATAAAAACCCGTTCTGTGCCAAAAAAATAATAAATTTAGCTTTTATAGAACAGCCCCAAAAAAAGTTATTCCTTGTGACACCTTTGTGAAAATCTGAAACTGTGTGAGACCTTGTGACGTACAAAATGACTAATGTTCTCCTGTAGTACACTGGCAGCTTATCTGTCCTGTAGTCGTATAACATCCACTGTGGAAGCGTCCTACCGGCCCAGCAGCGGCCTGTTCTTTCAGTTATACAGTACATACATACATAAAACAAAAGTAATTTGCCCTTAATGTTTCTCTATTGTCATTAACTGGTATTTTTATTTTACTCAGCTCTTATTTGTCCTGGTGTGTATACTTGTTACTCCGCCATAAATCCACAGGAGCTGATTAAATCCAGAAATAGGGAACATTTAGGGATAATGAAGCGGCGGTTTTATCAAGCAGGATGCTGTTACGTTTTTATCCTGTTGTTACATATTAGTGAATCTCTCGCGGTGTGGTGAAAGCACAATTTGTAATTATTTGATACTGTACATTGGTTGGGGAAAAGCCCCGCCCACCCGTGTCCCATGACTCTCACAGAACCGGTTTCGTCAGTGTTGATAAAAATATTTTGGGGTTTGAGGATCATAGCTCTGGAAATTAAGGTCCTACTGACAGAACTACAAGTCATATTAGAATATGTTATCTATTATATAATGCAGTAAGGGGTGTCTAGCGCAGACTCCGTAGAGAGCTGCAAGGAGGCCCCGCCCCCTCCCTCCCCTCACAGCTCTCACTGGCTGCCTTACACCACAGTCTCTCCTTTTCCGCATCTAACCACCAACCCCACACCCCCGCCAGGGAGGTCCCTCAAATCACCTACCTTAATCCCCCACCAATGAAGGTCCTGTGTATCAACACATGCCGCCCCCCTACAGAGGTTCCAGGGTGAAACGGGAGGAAAGGGAGAAGAACATGGCGTAAATGGGAGGAGAGAGGTTAGGATAAGGGGAAATGGGAATAACGGGGTAGAACAAGGTGAATCGGGAATAAGAGGAAAAATAGGTTGAGATGGGAGGAAAGGTGTAATAACATGGGGAAGACCAGAAGAAGATTGAGGAGTCACGCTATCCCTAGGCTTAATATTGTTGGGCGCCCACTCTCTTCCCCATCTGGGATTCTGGCGAGACTCTGCCCGCTCTAGCTAACTTTTTTATTTATTTTTTTGCAATTTGCGAGCTTAGAGCCTCCTCTACCGGGCACCTGGACTGCACATGCAACCGCTCCTGAGACTTCCGCAATGGGATGTACAGTAGTCTTTGTGTCCGAATAACTGCGGCTTAATGGGGGCACTGGAAAGTACTGATGCAAGGAGTGTGCTGTGCCGCCCCAGCTAGTGTAGGGGGTGTACTGTGCCTCCCCAGCTAGTGGTGCCCCTAGACATGTGCCTCACATTCCTAGTGGGAAATCCAGCACTTGGAAAGATGGTAGGAAAGGGGGAAGACCATGGGGAAGATGGGAGGAAAGGTTAGGCTGGAGGCACAGGGAAAGAGAGTAGGGGAAGAGAAAGGGGGATAAAATCACAATAGCTAGCGACCAGCAAAAGACGGGTCCAAAAGATTAGTTATTATCTACAGTATTATTATCAAATATCATCTATCACAATATAATTGTATTCATGTTATTGATGATTGTGTTGTTTTTATAGAATTTGTTGAACAACTTGCCTGGCATGGGTGGTCATTCCGAGTCGTTTGCTCGCTAGCTACTTTTAGCAGAAATGCAAACACAAAGCCGCCGCCCTCTGGGAGTGTATCTTATCTTAGCAGAATTGCTAACGAAAGATTAGCAATTCTGCTATTAAGTATTTCCTTGCAGTTTCTGAGTAGCTCCAGACCTACTCCTAGATTGCGATCACCTCAGTCCGTTTAGTTACTGGTTTGATGTCACAAACACGCCCTGCGTCCGGCCAGCCACTCCCCCGTTTCTCCAGCCACTCCTGCGTTTTTACCTGGCACGCCTGCGTTTTTTAGCACACTCCCTGCAAACGGCCAGTTTCCGCCCAGAAACACCCACTTCCTGTCACTCACACTACGATCAGCAGAGCGACTGAAAAGCTTTGTTCGCCCGTGAGTAAAATAGCAGAGTTTTGTGTAAAATTGCTTAGCGCGTGCGCCCTGCTGTGCATACGCATGCGCAGAACTGCCGGATTTTAGCCTATTAGCAATTCTGCTAAAAATAGCAGCGAGCGAACAACTCGGAATGACCACACCAGCAACTGCATTATCTTTTGCGACCACACCAGCAAGTGCATTATCTGATCTGGTCGCAAACGATGTGACCAGTCAGATACATAGTGTGGGCAGCTGCTGGAAGATACTCTTCCTGCAGCCGTCACTCACAGAGGGACCTTCCACCCCCTCTGCCTCCCTACACTCTCCCCCTGTGTCTGTGGTGCTGCCGATCACTGCTGATCAGTTAGCACGGCAGGACCCTCCCACCCAGCGACTGCACAGAGACGCAGCCGCCTAGGAAACATAAATTTACCCCCCCAGTGTGCACCTAAAGGCTGTTCAGATGAGCATTCGCTGGGGAAATCGCATGGCCGCAATGTTTACCAATGGTGGTGATCCGATGTTCTGATATTTGAAAAAAATTTTTTTTACAAATATTAAAAAAGACAAAACAATAAAATCATGTTGGATAACATTCTTAACCTAATTCACTCATAAAAACCCCAGACAGTTCCTGAGGTTTTTTGGGGAAAAAAAATACAAAATTGTCAGTCAAGTGGGGGCGTGGCCTGGACGGGCATGGAGCAGCACTTGCATTGTGCAGCTCTCCAGCCACTTAATCCTATATATCTATCCTGTACTCCCCCCCTGGGTCTAATACTGGGGCCATCGGCGTGTGAGCATCTCCTGCCCCCCCTGGAAAGGGTTTGAGCCAGCTGCCGCTGTCTACGGCGGTCCTGGAGCCTTGTGTGCCTGCGGGCCCTGATCTATGCTGGGCCGGCGTGTGGGACTGCTGCCTCGCGCCCTACCCGGAAGTCAGGCTCCTGTTCCCCGCCGCCGCCCGCTGAGGCCAGCCGTGTACCTGGAAGACGGGAGCGCCGGGCTTTCCTCTGCCGCCCCGTCAGCCTCCTGCAGTATCCGGGGGGAGTCCTGTGTGGGGCTCCCTGCATCGCTCTGTTTGCCGCGGACTCGCGCTGCCTGGGAAACCGGAAGTGCGGCTCCCGCTGTCCGCCGCCGCCCGCTGCAGCCGGCCGTGGCACTCATACACGGATCGCGGGACTGCACTGCTTGACCCCTCTAATCGTGGGTGAAGTCTGGAGGGGAGCGTGGCCACCCTGAATACTGTTTGCTGCCTGCCTTAGCGGCCATTCTTCGGACCCCCTGCTGCTGTATGTCCCCATCCACACTGGGACCCAGGTACACCGGGTGCACATTCACTACTGTGGGGAAGATTAACACTTGGAGCCTCAACTGTGCCAGCTGGGTGGTCATTGGGCTGCATACACCCTCCTCCTGCTTCAATCCTCTGGCTCGCTGACCCTGCCCTCATCATCTGTGGCGCGAGCTTCCCTGCTGTGCCTGGAGGTTGGTGCCGGGGGACTGATCCTCTACGTCCCACGGCTTTGTGTGGGGGTGACAGTCCCTGCATCCCTGCTGCATTAGGCAGACATTTGCATTATAACTGGAGACTTTGGCCCTGCTGTCTAACTATACATGTCACCATGCTTTCTCGCACCCGCTGGCCGGTCTGTAGGGTGTTGGTGCGGGCGCCCCCCTTTGACTGTATTTGCTTTGCTATATCCTGCTGACCGGAGGGAACAACACCGTGTTGTCCAAAATGGTGAAGGGTCGCCAGACTGGCGCGGCGGCGGGAGCGATGGATAAGTCCTCAACAGCGGAGGGGGGAGACTGTAAGACCTGAGGCATCGCCCCCATCTCCTGCGTATAGTTCCGCCTCCTCTGACCCTCCGGACACCGCACTGCAGAGAGTATTGGATGCGGTGACCGCCAGCGAGGCGCGTCTGGCTGATAAAATCAGGCAAGTGCAGTCTGATCTCTCCATTATTCATCAGGACCTTCAGCGGGTGAGAGAGAGAGTGGGAGAGGCTGAGACCCGTATATCCAATGTTGAAGACTCTGTCGGCCCGCTGGGTCGTCGCACTGATGCTTTGGAATCTCAGATGACAGATGTGCGCAAAACTAGAGATGAGCGCCTGAAATTTTTCGGGTTTTGTGTTTTGGTTTTGGGTTCGGTTCCGCGGCCGTGTTTTGGGTTCGACCGCGTTTTGGCAAAACCTCACCGAATTTTTTTTGTCGGATTCGGGTGTGTTTTGGATTCGGGTGGTTTTTTCAAAAAACCCTAAAAAACATCTTAAAACATTGAATTTGGGGGTCATTTTGATCCCATAGTATTATTAACCTCAATAACCATAATTAACACTCATTTTCAGTCTATTCTGAACACCTTACACCTCACAATATTATTTTTAGTCCTAAAATTTGCACCGAGGTCGCTGGATGACTAAGCTCAGCGACCCTAGTGGCCGACACAAACACCGGGCCCATCTAGGAGTGGCACTGCAGTGTCACGCAGGATGTCCCTTCCAAAAAACCCTCCCCAAACAGCACATGACGCAAAGAAAAAAAGAGGCGCAATGAGGTAGCTGTGTGAGTAAGATTAGCGACCCTAGTGGCCGACACAAACACCGGGCCCATCTAGGAGTGGCACTGCAGTGTCACGCAGGATGTCCCTTCCAAAAAACCCTCCCCAAACAGCACATGACGCAAAGAAAAAAAGAGGCGCAATGAGGTAGCTGTGTGAGTAAGATTAGCGACCCTAGTGGCCGACACAAACACCTGGCCCATCTAGGAGTGGCACTGCAGTGTCACGCAGGATGTCCCTTCCAAAAAACCCTCCCCAAACAGCACATGACGCAAAGAAAAAAAGAGGCGCAATGAGGTAGCTGACTGTGTGAGAAAGATAAGCGACCCTAGTGGCCGACACAAACACCGGGCCCATCTAGGAGTGGCACTGCAGTGTCACGCAGGATGTCCCTTCCAAAAAACCCTCCCCAAACAGCACATGACGCAAAGAAAAAAAGAGGCGCAATGAGGTAGCTGTGTGAGTAAGATTAGCGACCCTAGTGGCCGACACAAACACCTGGCCCATCTAGGAGTGGCACTGCAGTGTCACGCAGGATGTCCCTTCCAAAAAACCCTCCCCAAACAGCACATGACGCAAAGAAAAAAAGAGGCGCAATGAGGTAGCTGACTGTGTGAGAAAGATAAGCGACCCTAGTGGCCGACACAAACACCGGGCCCATCTAGGAGTGGCACTGCAGTGTCACGCAGGATGTCCCTTCCAAAAAACCCTCCCCAAACAGCACATGACGCAAAGAAAAAAAGAGGCGCAATGAGGTAGCTGTGTGAGTAAGATTAGCGACCCTAGTGGCCGACACAAACACCTGGCCCATCTAGGAGTGGCACTGCAGTGTCACGCAGGATGTCCCTTCCAAAAAACCCTCCCCAAACAGCACATGACGCAAAGAAAAATAAAAGAAAAAAGAGGTGCAAGATGGAATTGTCCTTGGGCCCTTCCCACCCACCCTTATGTTGTATAAACAAAACAGGACATGCACACTTTAACCAACCCATCATTTCAGTGACAGGGTCTGCCACACGACTGTGACTGAAATGACGGGTTGGTTTGGACCCCCACCAAAAAAGAAGCAATTAATCTCTCCTTGCACAAACTGGCTCTACAGAGGCAAGATGTCCACCTCATCATCATCCTCCGATATATCACCGTGTACATCCCCCTCCTCACAGATTATCAATTCGTCCCCACTGGAATCCACCATGTCAGCTCCCTGTGTACTTTGTGGAGGCAATTGCTGCTGGTCAATGTCTCTGCGGAGGAATTGATTATAATTCATTTTAATGAACATCATCTTCTCCACATTTTCTGGATGTAACCTCGTACGCCGATTGCTGACAAGGTGAGCGGCGGCACTAAACACTCTTTCGGAGTACACACTTGTGGGAGGGCAACTTAGGTAGAATAAAGCCAGTTTGTGCAAGGGCCTCCAAATTGCCTCTTTTTCCTGCCAGTATAAGTACGGACTGTGTGACGTGCCTACTTGGATGCGGTCACTCATATAATCCTCCACCATTCTATCAATGGTGAGAGAATCATATGCAGTGACAGTAGACGACATGTCCGTAATGGTTGTCAGGTCCTTCAGTCCGGACCAGATGTCAGCATCAGCAGTCGCTCCAGACTGCCCTGCATCACCGCCAGCGGGTGGGCTCGGAATTCGGATTTGGGATTTCGAAGAATGCACAGTTCTTTGCTGTGCTGCTTTTGCCAGCTTGAGTCTTTTCATTTTTCTAGCGAGAGGCTGAGTGCTTCCATCCTCATGTGAAGCTGAACCACTAGCCATGAACATAGGCCAGGGCCTCAGCCGTTCCTTGCCACTCCGTGTGGTAAATGGCATATTGGCAAGTTTACGCTTCTCCTCCGACAATTTTATTTTAGGTTTTGGAGTCCTTTTTTTTCTGATATTTGGTGTTTTGGATTTGACATGCTCTGTACTATGACATTGGGCATCGGCCTTGGCAGACGACGTTGCTGGCATTTCATCGTCTCGGCCATGACTAGTGGCAGCAGCTTCAGCACGAGGTGGAAGTGGATCTTGATCTTTCCCTAATTTTGGAACCTCAACTTTTTTGTTCTCCATATTTTATAGGCAGAACTAAAAGGCACCTCAGGTAAACAATGGAGATGGATGGATTGGATACTAGTATACAATTATGGACGGACTGCCACGGTTAGGTGGTATAAAAAAACCACGGTTAGGTGGTATATAATACAATTATGGATGGACGGACTGCCTGCCGAGTTCCGACACAGAGGTAGCCACAGCCGTGAACTACCGCACTGTACACTGGTTGATAAAGAGATAGTAGTATACTCGTAACAACTAGTATGACACTATGACGACGGTATAAAGAATGAAAAAAAAACCACGGTTAGGTGGTATATATTATAATAATAATACAATTATGGATGGACGGACTGCCTGCCGACTGCCGACACAGAGGTAGCCACAGCCGTGAACTACCGCACTGTACACTGGTTGATAAAGAGATAGTAGTATACTCGTAACAACTAGTATGACACTATGACGACGGTATAAAGAATGAAAAAAAAACCACGGTTAGGTGGTATATATTATAATAATAATACAATTATGGATGGACGGACTGCCTGCCGACTGCCGACACAGAGGTAGCCACAGCCGTGAACTACCGCACTGTACACTGGTTGATAAAGAGATAGTAGTATACTCGTAACAACTAGTATGACACTATGACGACGGTATAAAGAATGAAAAAAAAACCACGGTTAGGTGGTATATATTATAATAATAATACAATTATGGATGGACGGACTGCCTGCCGACTGCCGACACAGAGGTAGCCACAGCCGTGAACTACCGCACTGTACACTGGTTGATAAAGAGATAGTAGTATACTCGTAACAAGTTAGTATGACACTATGACGACGGTATAAAGAATGAAAAAAAAACCACGGTTAGGTGGTATATATTATAATAATAATACAATTATGGATGGACGGACTGCCTGCCGACTGCCGACACAGAGGTAGCCACAGCCGTGAACTACCGCACTGTACACTGGTTGATAAAGAGATAGTAGTATACTCGTAACAACTAGTATGACACTATGACGACGGTATAAAGAATGAAAAAAAAACCACGGTTAGGTGGTATATATTATAATAATAATACAATTATGGATGGACGGACTGCCTGCCGACTGCCGACACAGAGGTAGCCACAGCCGTGAACTACCGCACTGTACACTGGTTGATAAAGAGATAGTAGTATACTCGTAACAACTAGTATGACACTATGACGGTATAAAGAATGAAAAAAAAAACACGGTTAGGTGGTATATATTATAATAATAATACAATTATGGATGGACGGACTGCCTGCCGACTGCCGACACAGAGGTAGCCACAGCCGTGAACTACCGCACTGTACACTGGTTGATAAAGAGATAGTAGTATACTCGTAACAACTAGTATGACACTATGACGACGGTATAAAGAAAGAAAAAAAAATACCACGGTTAGGTGGTATATATTGTAATACAATTATGGATGGACGGACTGCCTGCCGAGTTCCGACTGCCGACACAGAGGTAGCCACAGCCGTGAACTACCGCACTGTACTGTGTCTGCTGCTAATATAGACTGGTTGATAAAGAGATAGTATACAATACATACAACAATATACTACTATACTGGTGGTCAGGCACTGGTCACCACTAGTCACACTGGCAGTGGCACTCCTGCAGCAAAAGTGTGCACTGTTTAATTTTAAATTAATATAATATTATGTACTCCTGGGGGCTCCTGCTATAACAACCTGCAGTGCTCCCCAGTCTCCCCCACAATTATTATAAGCTTTGCCTTTTATACATTGATGTGCAGCACACTGGGCTGAGCTGAGTGCACACAGACTGAGTCACACTGTGTGACTGGCTGCTGCTGTGTATCGTTTTTTTTCAGGCAGAGAACGGATATAGCAGAGAACGGATATATTATATTAAAATAAATAAAAGTTAACTAACAACAACTGCACTGGTCACTGTGGTAAACTCTGTCTGACTCTGCACAATCTCTCTCTCTCTTCTAATCTAATTTCTAATGGAGAGGACGCCAGCCACGTCCTCTCCCTATCAATCTCAATGCACGTGTGAAAATGGCGGCGACGCGCGGCTCCTTATATAGAATCCGAGTCTCGCGAGAATCCGACAGCGTCATGATGACGTTCGGGCGCGCTCGGGTTAACCGAGCAAGGCGGGAGGATCCGAGTCTGCTCGGACCCGTAAAAAAAACATGAAGTTCGTGCGGGTTCGGTTTCAGAGAAACCGAACCCGCTCATCTCTACGCAAAACGCTGACGGATCTGGAGGGACGTCTGCGGCGCAATAACGTCCGCTTCATTGGCCTGCCCGAGAAGGAGGAGGGCTCAGCTCCTGAGGAGTTTCTTGTAAAATGGCTCCGGGATGCCTTTGGATCTGAGGAATTTTTGCCTTACTTCACCGTTGAACGGGCTCATAGAGTTCCGATGCGCCCGCTGCCTCCAGGGGCTCCACCCCGCATCTTTATTGCTAAGTTCCTCCACTTCCATGACCGGGACACAGTTTTGAGGCTGGCTCGTACCAAAGGCCCTTTAAAATGGAATGGGTCGCCTATATCGGTATTCCCGGATTTTGCGGTGGATGTACAAAAAGATAGGGCTCAGTTCCTGCATGTTAAGAGGAGGCTCCGTGAACTTGACCTGCTGTATGCCATGCTCTTCCCATCTAGGCTGCGGGTGGTGGCTGATGGGGACACAAAGTTTTTCACAACTCCTCGTGAGGCCATGGGGTGGCTGGACAGACGATTCCCGGTGAGGCGTGCCCTTGCAGATCCGTGAATCTCCGGCCTTGCTCTGGAAGCAGATCTTCTCCTGTTTTTGTTTTCCTTGTTACTTATTCTGTTTGCTGTGTTTCTATGAGCTATTTATTACGAGGCGATAGGATGCGGGAGTGTTTGATTGTTGTCGATGTCCACTATCCCCCGCTATTCTGCTCCCGCGGTTTAGACAAGTTATATGATTATTTGCTTGCCTGCTCTGATATCTCTGTTATGCTTTTGTTTTGTTTTTCTGGTTTTCTTCTTTGGGGGGGGTTATATATTTGGCTTGATATGTTTGGTTCTCTGATATCCGTGTATGTTTCACTTTGGGTATTGGATAGACCTAGGGGGTGGATATCTATGATTTCCCCTCAATTTTTTCGGGGGTGGGGGGGGGGGTGCTTGGTGGCTGGAAGCTACCTCTTTTTCTCCCGAGAGTCATTCTATTCTTGGCCCCGATTAAGGTGTGTTTGCACTAGTTAATGGTGCTACGAAGTTTTGTTTATTTTTATTTTTAGGTATTTGCACTCAGTTTTGGGATCCAAGTATGCTGCATGTTGGGGGTGGCATACAGGGAGGGGGGTGGGGGAAGGTTTTGGGTTGTATTTACTTTTTGTGTGGAAGTGTATGTTGTGAATGTATATGGTTTGCTGCTGTACTATTTAAGCAATGGTGTCCGGTAACTGAATGTATGCATGGCGGAATTGGCTGGCCGCGGGGTGTTGCACTTATTGTACTTTTGATGTCCTATGGCTGGGCTTAAAGTGTTATCGTGAAATGTGAGAGGGCTCAATGATAAAGTTAAGAGATCCCTGGTACTCCGACAGATTAAACATTATGCCGCTGATATTGTCTGCCTTATGGAAACGCACTTGGTGGTAGTGATGTGCACCGGACATTTTTCAGATCTTGTGTTTTGGTTTTGGATTCGGTTCCGCGGCCGTGTTTTGGATTCGGACGCGTTTTGGCAAAACCTCCCTAAAAATTTTTTGTCGGATTCGGGTGTTTTTTTTACAAAAACCCCTCAAAAACAGCTTAAATCATAGAATTTGGGGGTCATTTTGATGCCATAGTATTATTATCCTCAATAACCATAATTTCCACTCATTTCCAGTCTATTCTGAACACCTCACACCTCACAATATTATTTTTAGTCCTAAAATTTGCACCGAGGTCGCTGGATGACTAAGCTAAGCGACCCAAGTGGCCGACAGAAACACCTGGCCCATCTAGGAGTGGCACTGCAGTGTCAGACAGGATGGCAGATTAAAAAAATTGTCCCCAAACAGCACATGATGCAAAGAAAAAAAGAGGCGCAATGAGGTAGCTGTGTGACTAAACTAAGCGACCCAAGTGACCGACACAAACACCTGGCCCATCTAGGAGTGGCACTGCAGTGTCAGACAGGATGGAAATTCAAAAAATAGTCCCCAAACAGCACATGATGCAAAGAAAAAAAGAGGTGCACCAAGGTCGCTGGATGGCTAAGCTAAGCGACCCAAGTGGCCGACCAAAACACCTGGCCCATCTAGGAGTGGCACTGCAGTGTCAGACAGGATGGCAGATTAAAAAAATAGTCCCCAAACAGCACATGATGCAAAGAAAAAAAGAGGCGCAATGAGGTAGCTGTGTGACTAAGCTAAGCGACCCAAGTGGCCGACACAAACACCTGGCCCATCTAGGAGTGGCACTGCAGTTTTCTAGCGAGAGGATGAGTGCTTCCATCCTCATGTGAAGCTGAGCCACTAGCCATGAACATAGGCCAGGCCCTCAGCCGTTCCTTGCCACTCCGTGTCGTAAATGGCACATTGGCAAGTTTACGCTTCTCCTCAGACGATTTTGATTTAGATTTTTGGGTCATTTTACTGAACTTTATTTTTTTAGATTTTACATGCTCTCTACTATGACATTGGTCATCGGCCTTGGCAGACGACGTTGATGGCATTTCATCGTCTCGGCCATGACTAGTGGCAGCAGCTTCAGCACGAGGTGGAAGTGGATCTTGATCTTTCCCTATTTTACCCTCGACATTTTTGTTCTCCATTTTTTAATGTGTGGAATTATATACCAGTAATATATCAATAGCAATGGCCTACTACTATATATACTGCGCACAAAAACTTAAATGCACCACAGGTATGGATGGATAGTATACTTGACGACACAGAGGTAGGTAGAGCAGTGGCCTACTGTACCGTACTGCTATATATTGTTAGGCGCCGAGGGTCCGCCCGTCAGTGCGGCCCGGCGCCTAGCAACTAGGGACGCCGCAGGCAGACAGCCGCCGGCTCCCTAGCAACGCTAGACGCCGGGCGCACGGAGCCGCTCAGACCCTAGCAATGGGGACGCCACGGTCAGACCACGTTCCCCGTTGCTGGGTCTTAATTAATCAGTGCTTGTGTATTCTGGCCGTGCAGCATGCAGCTGCACGGCATCATTATGTGATTACCCTGTCTGGATCATGATTGGAGGGCTCCCAAATTTAAGCACTCTCAGGACTTCTCACAGACGCCGGTGATAGCTTCCTGTTTGCTGTGTCAGTTACAGAGAGTTTCCAGTCCTGCTCAACCCGGTTGTTCCTGTCCTCAGCGATCCAGTACTCGGAATTTGTCATCTATTCCTGGAGTCCGACCGAGCACCTTTAACATCCTGTGGTGTTCGTGAGTCGCGGCGTAGCCGTGTGTTGCGGCTTGACCGCTTACTATTTATTATTTAGTTTATTGTGTTCTGGAGCTTTTGCGGAGGATTCCGCTCCCACAAATCCACTCTGGTATCCAGCGGTGCTGGATAGGAGTAACGGATCAGTGGATCTTTGGTTGTCCTTTTCCCTGGCGGTTTGTCCGCACATACTTTTGGTTTAAGTTAGATAGCTTGTAACCCCTGGCCTGGTTGCTTAGTCAGAGGGCCCCTTGTTATCACCCTGTCTCGGATTTCCCTTTGTCTCCCATTAAGACCTGAGGGGGCATCGGGGTTGGGCAGACATAATCCGCCCTTCGAACGCGGCTGCCATGGGCTCAAGCAACCATAGTCTCGCAGGGGATTTCTGATAACACGGGCGAGACAACGGAGTTAGGGCGCCAGGGGTTACTAGGCTTTCCTGCTCCCGTACCAGCATATCTTTCCAGTACTCAGACCTCTGCCATAAAGATCTCCTCTGGTCTGGAGTACGGGAATCATAACATTATCACCGGCCAGACTAAAATTTAAAATTAAACAGGAGTTAATTTTTTCCCTTATTCTGTTGGGAGATTTGTCAGCCTCATGAATTCCTCCGGTGTTGGGCCAAATCCTGGCCAGCTTTTAGTTAGCCAGATTCAAGAGCTTACTCAGATGGTTCAAGATCTGTCCCTTCGGGTGAGGTCACAGGAAGATCTGTTACGGACTTCCCCGAGGGTCATTCCTGAACCAAAAATGCATCTGCCTGACCGTTTTTCTGGGGATAGAAAGCAGTTTTTTAATTTTAAAGAGTCTTGTAAACTGTATTTTCGTTTAAGACCAGTCTCCTCAGGTACGGAATCTCAGCGGGTAGGAATTATTATTTCTTTGCTACAGGGGGATCCTCAGACCTGGGCTTTTGGCTTAAAGACAGACGATCCGGCTTTATTGTCTGTAGACGCCTTTCTGGGGTCTTTAGGGCTATTGTATGACGACCCTGATAGAGAGGCATCCGCCGAGAGTCAGTTGCGTGCTCTCAGACAGGGTAGGAATACCGCAGAGATTTATTGTACGGAGTTTCGCCGTTGGTCGAACGACTGTGGATGGAATGACCCAGCCCTGCGCAGTCAGTTTCGCCTCGGCTTATCCGAGTCTATAAAGGACAGTCTCCTTCAGTATCCCGCTCCTGAGACTCTCGATAAACTCATGGAGCTCTCTATTAAGATTGATCGTCGTCTCAGAGAGCGGAGGGCTGAAAAAGGTGCATCTGTCGGGTCTTCTCCTTGTGTTTTTTCCATTCCTGTGGACATAGAGGAGCCCATGCAGATAGGCCTCTCCAAACTGTCTCCTGAAGAAAGAACCAGAAGGCAAAATTCTGGTCTTTGTTTATACTGTGGGGTAAGGGACATTTTGCCCGTAGTTGTCCGAACAAGTCGGGAAACGCCTCGACCAAGTGAGTTGTGAGGGGGTTCACTTTGGTCTGCAGCTTATCTCTTCAAATAATTCACTGTTGGTTCCAGCTAAAGTTTCCTTTGGCAGCCTCTGTTCCTCGGTCTCGGCTTTTGTGGACAGTGGAGCTGCAGGGAACTTTATGGATTTAACATGGGCTAAGGCCTTAGGTATTCCTCAGTTAGCCTTGGGTAGGTGTATCACCATGCATGGTTTAGATGGGAGTCCCTTGTCCAATGGGGTTATTTCTCTCTGTACACCTCCTGTTCTACTTTCGGTAGGAGCTCTGCATTCTGAAAAGATTGAGTTTTTCCTTACCCATTGCCCAGCAGTTCCTGTGGTTCTGGGTCACCCTTGGCTGTCCTTTCATAATCCCATCATTGATTGGCAGTCGGGGGAGATCTTACAATGGGGTACCATCTGTAATAAGGAATGTATTACGCTTCCCATCAGAATAGCTGCTGTCATTCCCGCACCCATTCCTGTGGAATACCAGGATTTTGTTGATGTATTTTCCAAGGGCAATGCGGATATTCTGCCTCCCCATAGGCCTTATGATTGTGCTATCGAGTTAATTCCTGGTGCCACTTTGCCTAAGGGAAGGTTATATGCATTGTCCGGACCTGAAACTGTGGCCATGAATGAGTATGTTAAAGAAAGCCTAGGGAAAGGATTTATCAGGCCATCTAAATCCCCTTTAAGTGCAGGCTTCTTCTTCGTGGAGAAGAAGGATGGATCACTCAGACCTTGCATTGACTTTAGAGCCTTGAATAAAATCTCAGTAAAGAATACTTACCCTTTGCCGCTGATTTCTGTCCTCTTTGATCAGCTACGTTCGGCTGTGATTTTTTCTAAGATTGACCTGAGAGGAGCATATAACCTCATCAGAATCAAGTCAGGGGATGAGTGGAAAACGGCATTCAGTACTCAATCAGGCCACTATGAGTATCTGGTTATGCCATTCGGCCTGTCCAACGCTCCGGCAGTTTTCCAGGATCTCATTAACGATGTGCTCCGTGAATTTCTTGGAAGATTCGTTGTAGTCTACTTAGACGATATTTTGATATATTCTGACTCTATTGAACAACATGTTACCCAGGTGCGTCAGGTTCTAAAAAAATTACGTGAAAATCACCTATATGCCAAGCTGGAGAAGTGTGAATTTCATGTCACGGAGGTATCCTTTTTAGGGTACATTATTTCCCCTCGGGGATTCTGTATGGAACCAAAGAAGCTCCAAGCCATCCTTAGTTGGGCGCAACCCACCAATTTAAAAGCAATTCAGCGCTTTTTAGGGTTTGCGAATTACTATAGAAGATTTATTCACTCTTTCTCTGACCTAGTTGCTCCCATTGTGGCACTGACTAAAAAGGGAGCAGATCCTACCAACTGGTCACGTGAAGCGGAGTTATCTTTTCAGGCCTTGAAACAAGCCTTTGTCTCAGCCCCGGTCCTCAGACATCCCAACCCAGAATTGCCTTTCATTGTCGAGGTTGATGCCTCGGAGGTTGGAGTAGGGGCTATCCTATCTCAGAAGGATCCGGATTCCCTGGAATTACATCCTTGTGCCTTTATGTCCAGGAAATTCTCATCTGCTGAATCCAACTACGATGTTGGTAACCGGGAATTACTGGCTATTAAATGGGCTTTCGAGGAGTGGAGGCATTGGCTTGAAGGAGCCACTCATACCATTTCAGTTTTGACTGATCACAAAAATCTTCAATACATTGAATCAGCTAAACGGCTGAATGCCCGGCAAGCTCGGTGGGCTTTATTTTTTACTCGTTTCAAGTTCATTGTCACCTTCAGGCCAGGTTCCAAGAATACCAAGGCAGATGCCCTGTCACGCAGTTTTCTTCCAGTTCAAGACAACAGTCCTGTTACTCCCATACTTCCGTCTTCAGTCATTCGGGCAGGTCTCACACAAGATTTATTTACCCAGTTAAAGCAGCTTCAACATCAAGCTCCTGGAAATACTCCTGCTGGTCGTCTTTATGTTCCCGAGTTTTTGAGAGCAACGGTTTTGACGGAGTTTCATGATAGCAAGGTTGCCGGGCATCCGGGGATCGCTAAAACTTTTGAATTAGTTTCCCGCTCGGTATGGTGGCCTGGTCTTTCCAAAGACACTAAGGAGTTTGTTTTTTCTTGTCAGGTCTGTGCACAGCATAAGGTTCCCCGTTCCTTGCCTATCGGTCAACTTATGCCCTTGAATGTTCCTCTTAGGCCATGGTCTCATATTTCCATGGATTTTGTGGTGGACCTCCCTCTGTCAGCCGGATGCCGAGTCATATGGGTGGTAGTGGACCGTTTTAGCAAAATGGCCCATTTCATTGCTCTTCCCCGATTGCCATCTGCCCAGGGATTGGCAGTCTTGTTCCTCCGCCATGTTTTCAGACTCCATGGGTTACCCACTGATATTGTTTCTGATCGGGGTCCACAATTCATTGCACAATTTTGGAAGTCTTTTTGTGCCTCATTAAAGATGAAATTATCTTTAACGTCTGGCTACCATCCCCAATCCAACGGGCAGACTGAGCGAGTTAATTAATCATTAAAACAATATTTGCGTTTGTACTCGGCCAAACTCCAAAATGACTGGTCTGAGTTTCTTCCGTTTGCCGAGTTTGCTTACAACAATGCCTGTCATTCCTCCACCAATGTATCTCCATTTTTTACAGTTTTTGGTTTTCACCCCAGAGCTAATTCCTTTTTTCAACATTCCTCTGTCTCCTCACTGACCTTGACCTCTCATCTCAAACTCATTTGGAGAAAAGTGCACCTGGCTCTCAGAAAAGCGGCATTTCGGGAGAAAATTTTTTCTGACAGGCTCCGGCGGCCGTGCACTTTTAAAGTTGGAGATAGGGTATGGTTGTCGACTCGCAACATTAAACTTCGACAAACCTCAGCCAGATTGGGTCCTAAATTTATTGGACCATTTCATATTATCAAAAAAGTCTATCCAGTGGCTTTCCGGTTACGTTTACCAAAAACTTTACGGATCGGAAATACCTTCCATTGCTCCTTGTTAAAACCATATGTTTCGTCCAGTAGATTTCCTCGCAAGATCTCTCAGGGGAAATCACCAATAGATGTACAGGGTCAGCAGGAGTTCTTAGTGGAGAAGGTTCTCGATTCCAAGTTGTCCCGGGGTCGGCTTTATTTTTTGGTACATTGGAGAGGTTATGGTCCAGAAGAAAGGTCTTGGGTCCTGGATGAGGATCTCCATGCCCCGAGGCTCAAAAGGGCATTTTTTCGAGAATTTCCTCAGAAACCTGGCCTTAGGGGTTCCTTGACCCCTCCTCAAGGGGGGGGGTACTGTTAGGCGCCGAGGGTCCGCCCGTCAGTGCGGCCCGGCGCCTAGCAACTAGGGACGCCGCAGGCAGACAGCCGCCGGCTCCCTAGCAACGCTAGACGCCGGGCGCACGGAGCCGCTCAGACCCTAGCAATGGGGACGCCACGGTCAGACCGCGTTCCCCGTTGCTGGGTCTTAATTAATCAGTGCTTGTGTATTCTGGCCGTGCAGCATGCAGCTGCACGGCATCATTATGTGATTACCCTGTCTGGATCATGATTGGAGGGCTCCCAAATTTAAGCACTCTCAGGACTTCTCACAGACGCCGGTCATAGCTTCCTGTTTGCTGTGTCAGTTACAGAGAGTTTCCAGTCCTGCTCAACCCGGTTGTTCCTGTCCTCAGCGATCCAGTACTCGGAATTTGTCATCTATTCCTGGAGTCCGACCGAGGACCTTTAACATCCTGTGGTGTTCGTGAGTCGCGGCGTAGCCGTGTGTTGCGGCTTGACCGCTTACTATTTATTATTTAGTTTATTGTGTTCTGGAGCTTTTGCGGAGGATTCCGCTCCCACAAATCCACTCTGGTATCCAGCGGTGCTGGTTAGGAGTAACGGATCAGTGGATCTTTGGTTGTCCTTTTCCCTGGCGGTTTGTCCGCACATACTTTTGGTTTAAGTTAGATAGCTTGTAACCCCTGGCCTGGTTGCTTAGTCAGAGGGCCCCTTGTTATCACCCTGTCTCGGATTTCCCTTTGTCTCCCATTAAGACCTGAGGGGGCATCGGGGTTGGGCAGACATAATCCGCCCTTCGAACGCGGCTGCCATGGGCTCAAGCAACCATAGTCTCGCAGGGGATTTCTGATAACACGGGCGAGACAACGGAGTTAGGGCGCCAGGGGTTACTAGGCTTTCCTGCTCCCGTACCAGCATATCTTTCCAGTACTCAGACCTCTGCCATAAAGATCTCCTCTGGTCTGGAGTACGGGAATCATAACATATATTATATACTGGTGGTCAGCAAAATTATGCACTGTCCTACTACTATATATATACTGCGCACAAAAACTTAAATGCACCACAGGTATGGATGGATAGTATACTTGACGACACAGAGGTAGGTAGAGCAGTGGCCTACTGTACCGTACTGCTATATATTATATACTGGTGGTCAGCAAAATTATGCACTGTCCTACTACTGTATATATACTGCGCACAAAAACTTAAATGCACCACAGGTATGGATGGATAGTATACTTGACGACACAGAGGTAGGTAGAGCAGTGGCCTACTGTACCGTACTGCTATATATTATATACTGGTGGTCAGCAAAATTATGCACTGTCCTACTACTATATATATACTGCGCACAAAAACTTAAATGCACCACAGGTATGGATGGATAGTATACTTGACGACAAAGAGGTAGGTAGAGCAGTGGCCTACTGTACCGTACTGCTATATATTATATACTGGTGGTCAGCAAAATTATGCACTGTCCTCAGGGCCGGTTCTGGGGCTTTTTGCGCCCCGGGCATCATTAGGGGGCGTGGCTTCATACAGGGAGCGTGGTCAGTTATGCCCCCTGTACTGTAGTAGGATGTGCGGTGCGCGATGACATCATCATGCACCGCACAGCAAAGGTCCTCTCCACGAAGGAAAACTAGACGCTAAGCGTCTAGTTCCCTTCGTGGGGAGGACCTTTGCTGTGCGGTGCGCGATGACGTCAAACGTAGCGTCTAGTTTCCCTTCACAGCGGGCAGCCCACGAAGGCGCGTCTAGTTTCCCTTCACAGCGGGCAGCGGGATAGCGGGCAGTGGCAGCGGGGGGCACAGCAGCAGCGGATCTTGCCATGGTGCGGAAGGCGGCGCCCCGGGCAAAAGTCCTGCTTGCCCGTGGCAAGATCCGCTACTGACTGTCCTACTACTATATATATACTGCGCAAAAAACTTAAATGCACCACATGTATGGATGGATAGTATACTTGACGACACAGAGGTAGGTAGAGCAGTGGCCTACTGTACCATACTGCTATATATTATATACTGGTGGTCAGCAAAATTATGCACTGTACTCCTACTATATACTACAATGCAGCACAGATATGGAGCGTTTTTCAGGCAGAGAACGTATAATACTGGTGGTCACTGGTCAGCAAAACTCTGCACTGTCCTCCTCCTTTATAATACTGGTGGTCCCCAGTCCCCACAGAAAAGCACACTGAACACAGATATTTGCAGCACACTGAACACAGATATTTGCAGCACACTGAGCACAGATATGGAGCGTTTTTCAGGCAGAGAACGTAGATATTTGCAGCACACTGAGCACAGATATTTGCAGCACACTGAGCACAGATATTTGCAGCACACTGAGTGCAGATATTTGCAGCACACTGAACAAACTGAGAGAACGCCAGCCACGTCCTCTCCCTATCACCTCCAATGCACAAGTGAAAATGGCGGCGACGCGCGGCTCCTTATATAGAATACGAATCTCGCGAGAATCCGACAGCGGGATGATGACGTTTGGGCGCGCTCGGGTTAACCGAGCAAGGCGGGAAGATTCGAATCTGCCTCGGAACCGTGTAAAATGGGTGAAGTTCGGGGGGTTCGGATTCCAAGGAACCGAACCCGCTCATCTCTGCTTGGTGGGGAGTAAGATTCTCTCTTTGAAAAGACCCTGGGTGGGATGGGCGTACCACTCCATGCATACTTCTGCCTCTCGTGGAGTTTCAGTCCTTATTAGGCGGACCGTCCCCTTCGTGCTGGAGTCTATACAAACGGATCCCTGGGGGAGATATGTGTTTTTGAAATGTAGACTGTTTTATGTCCCTGTCCTCCTCCTAGCTGTTTGTGTGCCCCCTCCCTATTCTCCTGATGTTCTTAAGAAGGCTGCCGGGTTCATGGCCTCATCCCCCGGGATATCTGTTATTTGCCTTGGGGATTTCAATAATGTGCTAGATGCGGCGAAGGACAGGCTCTCTAGAGATCATCTGCTGCGTGTCCTGGGAGATCCACTTTTGCAAATGCGGTGTCGGGGTTGGGCCTGGTCGATCCTTGGAGATTGAGACACCTGTCTCTTAAACAATACTCCTGTTTCTCTGGGTGTAGTACGGGTGACCGGCGGTCTCCTGACCGCCGGTCACCTTACCGACGCCGGGATCCCGGCAGCATACCGACGCCGGGATCCCGGCGGGGAGGGGCGAGTGCAGCAAGCCCCTTGCGGGCTCGCTGCGCTCGCCACACTGCGCTCGCCACGCTGCGGGCTCGGTGGCGACCGTTTTATTCCCACTCTATGGGTGTCGTGGACACCCACGAGTGGAAATAGTCCCTGTTGGTCGGCATGCCGACCATCGGGATAGTGAGCCGTCGGGCTCACGGAGGAGGTCATGTGACTGTCGGTCAGCCGACCGGCGGTCACATGACTACCACCCTGTTTCTCTCACTCTCATTCTTCGTTCTCCAGGATTGACCTGGCCCTCCTCTCGAGCGACATGGTTCCCCGGGTTGGTAGTATCAGATATGAGACTAGGGGTATATCAGATCACTCCCCTTTGACCTTTACTTTAGACTTAAACTGTTCTATGGGCCAAGCTGTATGGAAATTTAATACATTTTGGCTCGTTCACATGGGGGACGGCTGACCTGGTGGCTGCATGGCGGGAATTCTTTGTACTGAACAGTGCCGATAAAGCTATCTCGAATTTATGGGACATGTTTAAGGCCTTTCTGCGGGGGAGTTTGATTAAACGGGTGTCTAGTTTGAAGTCCTTCTATAGGCGACGGGAGGCTGAGTTGGAGGCCCAGAGTGTCGCTGCAGAATTACAATACTTACAAGATTCTTTGAACAGTTCTAAGCTAGCCCGGTTATCGGCTCAGAGGGAATGGAAAGATTACCTAATGGAAAAGACTCAGCATAGACTCCTTTTCTCATCCCATACCTTTTACGCTACTGGTGATAGGCCGGGGACGTACCTGGCCTCTTTGGCCCAGGGTGATAGACCTACTAGTGTTGTGGTTGAGATTGTGAACTCTGATGGTGTTCCCCTGACTCAGACTCCACAAATGGCGGCTGAATTTGTATCCTATTATAGCCGCTTGTACGAATCCAAACTGGATTGTACTTCGTCGCAACTGAACGATTATTTAGACAGTGTTTCCCCACCTTATCCAGTGAGGCTTGTGACCTTTTGGAGGCACCTATCTCATCCGATGAAATTATGGCCGCTGTTAGGGCCTCCCCTAGTGGTAAAGCCTCGGGCTTGGATGGCATACCTTCTGAGGTCTATAAGCAGCACCTGGATTTCTTTGTCCCTCATCTACTTGAGTTGTATGGCCAAATCTTTGCACAGGAGTCTCTCCCCCCAGTGGCGCACCCGGGGGGGGGGGGGGGGGGGGGTTCCGAGCACCCAGAAAGCCCCCTCCACTAAAAAAAAAAAAAATTTTTTGTAAGCTGCATGAGTATTATTAATGGCTGTCTAGCGTCCTCTGCAGCCTGCTGTCTTCCTGGTGGCACTTGTAAGTGCAATAAAAGTTTACTTTATTTTAATTATAGTACATATATATCCATGTGTATACATATATACACATGTATATACATACATACATATAAACACACACACATATGATATATATACATGTACTGTATGTGTGTGTATATATATATAGAGACCGAACAATCCTGCACTCACATATATAATATAAACAACAGTGGGGTGCTCCTAGTGGTAATCTCCCTAATTGGGTAGACCCACAATATTTATATAAAGTCCAACACAGTGGAGGCGCACTCATCCAATTAGAATATCGTCAGCAGCTTCAGTTTCATAATTGCTTTATTTGGGTCGAGATCAGGCTTAACGTTGTCGACGTTTCGATCCTACATTCAGGATCTTTCTCAAGACGAGCTTCCGTATATAAAGATTATTTGCAATAATCACATATTGATTACTATAAAAAGACAAAAATACACAAAATAAAAGAAAATACCAAAGCAAGAAACAAAAACACACAAAGGTAGACTCCCAAGTCCCATACAAAGGTAAGCAAAGGATCTATAAAGGTCAATAGTGCCATATCCCTTGAGCCAGAATCACCATGTTAGGTCAGAACACCATGATATTACAACACTATAGTGATAGAACAATATAAGAGTGAGAGGTTAATAAACTCAGATACCACACATCGGGCGCACAAGGTTATAAACATTATACACCAACACCCAAGTGTCAGTAGGCTAATGACATGTTCCACTTACTGCCAAAATTCAATATGCCATATTTAGACAATGTCATGACTGTATAGCAAGTCCTTCAAAAAGCTTATATATCGATTCTGCAGTGATAAATCAAACAATGCCATAAATATATGAAAAGACATATATAACTCTCCACTAAAAAAGATGAAGAGAAAGGATACTCACACTATGCTTAATGGAATCTCAGCCATAGATCAAACCAGACAACTGTGATATTAGCTGGAAATAAAGTACACAGGTGCATATAGCAATCTAGTTGAAGCATATAAGAAAGGAACACACCATCAAATATATAGCTCAGAACTCACCTAGGATTGCCCCTCTGAACCAACAGAGTATCTACAGCCACACAGCTAAGTGGCATGTATGAGGCCCTTATATACCCCGTTACCGGAAATGGGCTGTGCATGCTAGACATGAACACAGAATCCTTCTAAATTCATCACATACAAGAACCACAAACGG
Source organism: Pseudophryne corroboree (assembly GCF_028390025.1). Taxonomy (NCBI): domain Eukaryota; kingdom Metazoa; phylum Chordata; class Amphibia; order Anura; family Myobatrachidae; genus Pseudophryne; species Pseudophryne corroboree. Next base: position 1,028,436,862 of record NC_086445.1, read on the forward strand.
GCTAAACGCCTACCACAATCATAATCAACCAGTACTTACAATACACAACCTGGTAAAAAGTCAGAGATGCCATGAAGCCGTGATACGGCTGTTCGCGGCACTCGTGGAACGCAATGCGTTCCACCTTCGATAACCGGAAGTTCCGTGTGCTACGCGAGTCACTGTGGTGCCGTTTGGAAAAAACAGCTAGCACCGAGGGGGGCACAAGCTGGAACTAACCACCCAGTACAGGGGCAAAACAAGGCAATAACAACCCGTACATATGCAAAACGGGACACAGACGAACCCCTAGTGTAAAACGAAGCACATGTCTCTTCATGCGTTCCACAACCCGGAAGTGGGAAACTCAATGCGTTCCATGCACTATAATGTAAACATTTGGCGTTTAATATCCACTGGATGCTGAGACAAAAAATATATAAAGAAAAAGAACCAATCACCTAAATTCTAGGCATACCCATCAGATTATTTTTCTTTTTAAGGCCAGATGGACGTAACACACTCTCAGTGGCTGGAATCAGGGATAGAGATATATAAAAAATCCATAATGCTGATAATGAATGATGGGATATGGGAGCCAGGTCATATAGACAAAATAAAACAAACATAAACAAAGATAAAAATTACATAACATATACTAATACATAGGAGCATAACAGGTATAAGCACAGTACTATACATAATCCCTAAACATCTATTGAATCTAATGTCATGAGACCAACATGCCTCATTCCTATTTTATCAGACACACTATAGGGGTTAGAGATAAATACTCATTAGCCTAAACAACTTATCAATGAATATATATATATATATATATATATATATATATATATATGTATGCATTTTTAATATGCTATGTATATGTATATGTGTGTGTGTATATATATATATATATATATATACATACACACGGTATATATATATATATATATATACACACACACACACACACACACAGACACACTCGTTTTACGGACCCAGCATATACTGGGTCAGCTCAGTCCCCACCCCCGTGATTACCTCCACCCAGTTCTGGAAACCCCCCCCATTCAAATCCTGCGTTTGCCACTGCCCCCCGTCTATGGTGTAGGCAGTGATTGTGGTTCTCCCTAAACCTGACAAGGATCTTAGGAAAGTTGAGTCCTATCGCCTTTTATCCCTCTTACCCACTGATATTAAAATTTTGGCTAAGGTGCTGGCTGGCAGATTAAATACAGTTATTTCTCACATCATACACCCGGATCAGACGGGATTTATGCCCAATAAATCGACCTCCATTAACCTTAGACGTCTGTTTACTGACCTACAAATCCCCCGCAAGGACCCCTCCTCCTCCATAGTTGTTTCGTTGGATGCCGCTAAGGCTTTTGATTCTGTGGAGTGGGATTATTTGTGGGAAGTTATGCGTAGATTTGGTATAGGCCCAAACTTTATTTATCACCTTCGGCGAGGGTGGCGGTTAATGGTTTCGTATCTCATTCTTTTCCCCTATCTAGAGGTACACGACAGGGTTGCCCACTGTTCCCTACTCTGTTTGCTATGGCCATTGAACCCCTTGCATGCCTCCTGAGGGCGGACGTGGGGATCTCTTGCTTTAAGGTGGGTGCCCGTGAGGACAGGGTGGCCTTATATGCCGATGACGTTTTGTTGTTTGTGGATCGCTATGCTGAGTCTATGCCTAGGATTTTGGAAATTATTATTGGGTTTGGGCGATACTCTGGGCTCCTGATTAATTGGGAGAAATCCTTTATTATCCCACTTCGGGGCGCAGTTCCTGCCTCCCCGTTGGTAGCTCTCCCGGTGCGGTGGGTGGACACCTTCAAATATCTGGGCATTTGGGTGTCTAATGATCCTCAAAAATTTTCCTCTCTAAATATTACTCCACAAATAACGTATCTCCGTAGCCGGGTGAAGGCATGGGGAAAGCTACCTTTAACGGTCACGGGGAGGGTTAATATGGTAAAAATGGTCTTCCAGCCCAAACTTCTATATGTTTTGCAGCACTCTCCCGTTTATATTCCGCAGAAGATTTTTAAACAAATAAATGGGTTGATTTCCTCCCTGGTGTGGGCTAGTTAGCGGGCACGTTTGAGATTGGATACCCTGACCAGGTCACGGGGGAAATGGGGGGTTTGGCTCTCCCCAACTTCCATTTTTATTACTATGCGACGCAGCTGACGCATGTCTGGGAGTGGGTTAACGACCTCGATGCCCTGGCTCCCCATTACAGCTACTCCTTTGCGGTAGCGTCAAAATGTCCACAATGCCACTGATTAAACAATCCATCCTCATATGGAAATTGGTGCACTCTGTGATGCTTGGTCATGGTGTTGATCCGGATACCCCACTGGATAATGCTTGCGGGTTGCCGGAACCGTGTCAACTTCAGGTCCGGGAGGTATGGGGTAACTGGGGAGTGTATTCTTTAGGCCATTTATATAGTGATGGGACCCTTAACTCATTCCAACAACTTCAACAGGCGTATAATGTCCCCTGAGGGTTCTTCTTTTGATTCCTTCAGCTGAGACACGCTTTGGCTGCCCAGTTTCCGAATGGCCCTCCAGTCCTCGTTGATTCCCCGGTCAAATTAATGTTGCGGACGCTGGACTCGGGACACCTAGTTTCTAGGATATATGGTCGCATTCTCCAGATGCATCATACTGACCCTCTAACTGCTCTTCGGGGTAGGTCAGAGTCAGATGTGGGTATGTTATCAGATGATGCATGGAACACTGCTATGGGAGCCCATCGGATCTCCACTTCCTCTGTTAGATACCAGCAAATACAATTATATATTGTGCATAGAGTGTATATGACCCCGGTGAGGTTAGCACATATTGGGGGATCTCATAGCTCACGGTGCCCTAAGTGTGGGGCCATGGGTGCCGACTTCAGGCATCTACTGTGGTTGTGCCCTGGCGTATCTCTGTTCTGGACGGCTGTTATACGTACCATAAGTGATACAGGTATTCCCTCTTCCGTATGTACGCCTGTGCTGTGTACACTGCTGATTGTGGACGAGGAAGCTTTAGATCCTGCTGGTAGCACCATTGACAGAATTATTCAACCAGTCATTAGCTACAGGAGAAATTCCAGGGGACTGGAAAAGAGCAAACGTAGTCCCACTGCACAAAAGTGGAAGCAAGGAAGAGGCAAACAACTACAGACCAGTGAGTCTTACATCAGTAGTAGGGAAATTGATGGAAACACTCTTAAAAGAAAGAGTTGTAGATTATCTCAAATCCGGCAATTTACTGGATCCCAAACAGCATGGATTCACTGGGGGGAGATCATGTCAAACAAATCTTATTGACTTTTTTGATTGTGTGACTAAAGTGATGGATAAAGGTGGAGCCATGGATATAGCTTATCTAGACTTTAGTAAGGCTTTTGACACAGTTCCACATCGCAGATTGCTAAATAAACTTGAAAGTTTGGGATTGGATATTAGGATTATTGAATGGATAAGATCTTGGTTGAAGGATAGAAAACAGAGAGTTGTGGTAAATGGAGTGCATTCACAGGAGGGAAATGTTACCAGTGGAGTACCCCAGGGATCTGTACTTGGACCAGTGCTTTTTAATATCTTTATTGGTGACATTGCAAATGGCATTAAAGGGAAAGTATGCCTTTTTGCAGATGACACAAAGGTATGCAACAGGGTAGACACACCAGGTGGGGTAAAACAAATGATTGAGGATCTAGGTAGACTAGAGGAATGGTCAAGAGTCTGGCAATTACAGTTTAATGCCAAAAAATGCAAAATCATGCAATTGGGTCTCAAAAATCCTAAAGCTAAATACAGTATTAAATGGCACTATACTGGAAACTACTGAGGAGGAAAGGGATCTAGGAGTCACTATTTCAGATGACTTAAAAGCAGGTAAGCAATGTAACAAGGCAATGAGGAAGGCTAGTCAGATGCTTGGCTGCATTGGGAGGGGAATCAGCAGCAGAAAGAAAGAAGTAATAATGCCACTGTATAGGTCATTGGTACGGCCTCATCTAGAATACTGTATTCAGTTCTGGAGGCCATATCTTCAAAAGGATATTAATACATTAGAAACTGTACAAAGGAGGGCAACTAAAATGGTGCATGGCCTACATCACAAAACATACCCAGAAAGACTAAGAAATCTCAATATGTATAGTTTGGAGCAGAGAAGGGAAAGGGGGGACATGATAGAAACTTTCAAATATATGAAGGGTTTTAACAAAGTCCAGGAGGGAAACATTCTCCAAATGAAGAGAAGCAATAGGACACGAGGACATGCACTGAGACTGGAGGGGGGGAGGTTCAGGGGAAATTTGCGGAAAAATTATTTCACAGAAAGGGTAGTGGACAAGTGGAATAGCCTCCCATCAGAGGTCGTAGAGGCTAAGACAGTAGAGCAATTTAAACATGCATGGGATAGACATAAGGATATCCTTACAAAGAAATAAGGATCAAATAAGGTTAGTGTTAAAAAATAATATAAAAAAAAAAAATAAGGGGCAGACTAGATGGGCCAAGTGGTTCTTATCTGCCGACAAATTCTATGTTTCTATGTTTCTATCCGCCTGGCAGGTGATATGTCATCAATTTATGTGCCCTGGCTAGGGTCTGCATAGCCCGGCTGTGGCTGGCTGGTGAGGCCCCGGCACCTAAGGCTTGGATATCCCTGGTCAATGAAACTATTGCACACGAAAAATTTGTGTTCCTGGCTAGGAAGGTGGAGAGGAAATTGTTTACAATATGGGGCAGGTGGATGGACTCTAAATATTTCAAGGATAAATAAAGTTTAGATTTGTATTTCTCTCCTTGTTTTATTCTGGGATGTTTTGGAAGTGGATACCCTCGCGGCCGGCCTTGCTATGTTGTATTTCGAAATACTGTGCTTATTCTGCTATGCTTATGCTTATATTGGAAGTGATATGTTTGGGTTGTGATACTCCCAGACGCCCACGCTTTGCGACTGTCACGTCTGAGGATTCTTGTGGATCCGGATTTGGGGAAGATGATTCTGGTGCACTGGGATCTCTGAATAACAAACGAGCGGGACGGATGAAGGTCTTGCGGATTTATTACTTGGAGTAGTTTAACAGAGTTCGCCAAAGACAGTTGAATAGAAATACTACTGTAGGTTAGCGGGTGGCTGAGGATACCGGAACCGTGACCCAGTACTTTAAAGGAGGAATTCCGAAGGCTGGTTACTGCGGCGTCCAGAACAGGTAGCTGGGTAGAACACGGGAACAGAGTCAGCAGTCTGTGTAAGGCTATATCAGGAGGCTTGGGTAATTTGCTGTAACAAGAACCTGACACTGGAGATGCTGCGGGAGCACAGAGAACTAGCTTCACAGATACTGTGAAAGATGTTGCACTGGCAATTTCCCTCCTCCAGGCCTTCCTGTCTTATAGCAGCTGCTCAGAGCTAATTGCTCACAGGGAAGTGATAAATTGATGAAGTGTGGGCAAGACAGGCTTTTTGCCCACATCCAAGATGGCCACTGGGAACACAGCCCAGCCTGTTCACAGAAGCCCTGGCTCCACAGCAGCACTGCTAACCCCTGCTGGAGGAACATGCTGCCAGTCTGCTGAGCTGCCAAACAGTGCCCCTGCCTGTCCTCCCAGCACACCCTGCCCGGCGCCAGCCGCCTGCACCTCCACCAGCTGGACCTCTCCAAAGGGACCGGACAGATAAGAGCCGGCTCCCCTGCACAGTCTCCCGCCAGACAGTGACATTACCCCCCCTCTTTAGAGTGGCCCCTGGACACAATTTAGGTTTCTCTGGATGTTCAAAATGAAATTTGTGAACTAATGCTGTGGCATGAACATCTGTTGCGTACTCCCAGGACCGTTCCTCCGGACCATATCCTTTCCAGTCCAATAGGTACTGTAACCGACCATAACGAATTCGGGAGTCAAGTACCTTTTTAACCTCAAACTCAATTCCACTCTGGGTGAGTACTTTGGGTGGTCGTGATAACAGTCTCCAAAATCGGTTCAAAACTAAAGGTTTTAGCAAAATAACATGGAAAGAAGAAGGAATTTTGAGGTAAGGGGGTAGTTTGAGTTTATAAGACACTGGATTAATTATTCCCACAATTGGAAAAGGACCTATAAAGCGGGGGCAAACTTCATTGAAGGTACTCGTAAGCGTAAGTTCCTTGTAGAAAGCCAAACTTGGTCTCCTACCTTGAGACTAGGAATTGTTCTTCGTTTTCTATCAGCCCATTTCTTGTAACAAAGAAAAGTTTTTTGAAGATTGGTATGAACCTGATTCCAAATGTTCAAAAAACGCTTAAGGAAAGTTTCCACTGCTGGTAAATCGAGTGCCGGTAGACTTTGAAATGCTGGAACTTTAGGATGGGCTCCGTAAACAATGAGGAAGGGCGTAAGCCCAGTAGAAAAATGATAAGTATTGTTGTGGGCGAACTCAGCCCAAGGTAAATGTTCTACCCAATCATCCTTAGAAGAGGAAGGGTGAATGCGTAGAAAGGTCTCCAAATCTTGATTAACTCGTTCCGTGGAACCGTTGGACTGTGGATGATAGGCTGTGGAATACTGCAATTTGATTTGTAAGGCTGTGCAAAGAGATTTCCAGAACTTTGCTACAAATTGCACCCCTCGATCAGACACTATTTCGGTGGGAAGACAGTGAAGCCTGAAAATCTCGGAAATGAAATGATGGGCCAATTCAGACGCTGTTGGTAATTTCTTCAATGGTACAAAGTGGGCCATTTTGGAGAATCGGTCTATTACCACCCAGATTGTAGTGTAGCCTCTAGAAGATGGTAAATCTGTTATAAAGGCCATTGATAAATGGGACCACGGTTGAAAGGGTACAGAAAGAGGCAGTAACTTCCCAGCTGGAGGTTGCCGAGAGACCTTGTGCTGGGCGCACTTAACGCAGGAGGAAATGAAGGCTGTCACATCTGCTTTCAGCGTGGGCCACCAATAGGATCTTTGCAGAAATTCCATTGTTTTGTGAACACCTGGATGACCTGAAAATCGGGAAGTGTGAGCCCAAGATATGAGTTTCTACCGTAGTTGGGGAGTGACAAAAGTTTTCCCTGCAGGAGGTTGTAGACGAGTGGAGGCAAAAACTTTTGCATCTAGGACGGGGTGTGTTTGAGGAGGTTCTTCAGATTCAATGGAAGTAGTGGACTGTGACAGAGCATCTGCTTTTAGATTCTGTGAACCAGGCTGATAAGTCAGGATGAACGAAAAGCGGGAGAAGAACATGGTCCAACGAGCAAGACGCGGACTCAGACATTGTAGATCTTTCAGGAAGGTTAAGTTCCGACGATCTGTATAAATGGTAATAGGGAAGTTAGCTCCTTCCAGGAGGTATCGCCATTCCTCTAGGGCTAGCTTGACTGCCAACAACTCCTGCTCCCCGATAGTGTAGTTCTTCTCGGCGGGGAGAAACTTCTTCGAGAAGTAACCACAAGGATGGAACTTATGATCTTCGTACCTTTGAGAGAGTACTGCTCCTACCGCTTCCGAGGAGGCGTCCACTTTAAGGAAAAAGGGTTTATTTATGTCTGGTTGCCTTAATACTGGTGCTGATATGAATGCTTGTTTAAGCAGATGGAAAGCGGACTCTGCTTCTGGGGACCAATGAGACGGGTCTGCTCCTTTTCGAGTAAGAGCAGTGATGGGGGCTACCAAGGCGGAGAATCCTCTAATAAATTTCCGATAGTAGTTAGAGAACCCTAGAAAACGCTGCACCGCTTTAAGAGAGGAAGGTCTTGACCAATTCAATATGGCTTGTACTTTCTCCGGATCCATCTGTAATCCGGAGCCTGAAATTATATACCCTAGAAAGGGAACTGAAACCTGCTCGAAGATGCATTTCTCTAGCTTGCAATACAGATGGTTCTCCCGCAGTCTACGTAGAACCTCTATGACGTGTCGTCGATGTGTGCCAAGGTCTGGGGAAAAGATTAAGATGTCGTCCAGATAGACCACGACAGATTGATATAGAAGGTCTCGGAAAATTTAATTGACGAAATTTTGGAATGCGGCAGGGGCATTACTCAGACCAAATGGCTTGACGAGATATTCAAAATGACCATCCCTGGTATTGAACGCGGTTTTCCATTCGTCGCCTGCTCGTATTCTGATCAGATTGTAGGCTCCTCTTAGATTTAATTTGGAGAAGATGGTCGCTCCCTCGACTCGATCAAATAATTAGGAAATGAGGGGTAGGGGGTAACGATTTTTTACCGTGATGTTATTCAGGCCCCGGTAATCTATACAAGGTCTTAGCCCCCCCATCTTTTTCTGGACAAAGAAGAACCCAGCTCCGGCTGGTGAGGTAGATGACCGAATGAACCACTTGGCCAAGTTTTCTCGGATATACTCGGACATAGCCTTAGTTTCTGGAATTGATAAAGGGTAGGTCCGACCTCTGGGTGGATCTTTCCCTGGTTCGAGGTCTATAGGACAGTCCCATTTCCTATGGGGTGGCAAGATATCTGCTCCCTGTTTACTGAAGACGTCGGAGAAGGAAGCGTACTGAGACGGAATCTGCGGGGGTGATGTGACAAGGGTTTTATTGAGTGGTTTGATACACGGCAAACAAGAGGTCAAACAAGTCTTCCCCCAGGATAAGATTTGCATGGAGTGCCAATCGATATGAGGGTTATGCCTACTAAACCAAGGGTAACCTAGCACAATTTCATGTGATGCCTTGGGTATAACTAAAAGTTCCAATTGCTCTTTATGAAGAGCACCGATACCAACTGAAATAGGAAGAGTCCATTGAGACATTACTTCACCAGGAATATGGCTTCCATCAACCGCAGATAACGAAATGGAACGGGACAAATCTCGCACAGGGATCTGGAGCTGCTGAACCAGATGGGCTGTGATGAAATTCTCTGCTGCTCCTGTATCTAAAAGAGAGAGAATGGACTTAGTACCTTGCGAGAGTTCAATAGTGACTGGTAGAGTAGGTTCATAGGATTTTGGAGACCGGGACAAGACTCCTAACCTGGTGTCTCCTAGCCCAGTTAGGAGCGGGAGTTTCCCGGACGCTGTGGGCATGATGCCACCATGTGTCCCGGTGCCCCACAGTAAAGACACAAATTTTCTCGCCGCCGTTTCTGGCGCTCTTCAGGAGTAAGTCGGGCCCGGTTCAGCTGCATGGGTTCGTCAGGAGAATCTACTGCTAGCGGAGGGGGTGCCAGAGGTACAGGGCGGAAACGATAGTGATCGCCCTTGCTTTTTTCGGCCTGCCTCTCCCGGAATCGTAGATCGACTTTGTTACATAGTGAAATGAGATCATCCAGTTTTGGTGGTAAGTCTCGAGTCGCTAGATCATCCTTCAAACGGTCAGAAAGGCCACTCCAAAATGCTGCAACCAAAGCTTCCTCATTCCATCGTAGCTCAGACGCGTAGGTTTGAAACTGAATTATATACTGGCCAACTGGCCTATTCCCTTGGCGTAGATGCATAATCTCAATGGATGCTGATGTCGAGCGTCCCGGTTCATCAAAAATCTTCCTAAAAGTGGCTAGGAATTTTGGATAGTCACTCAGCAGAGCATCATCTCTTTCCCAGAGCGGTGAGACCCATTCCAGGGCTGCCCCTGAGAGTAAGGAGACTATGTACGCCACATTTTGCATTGGGAAATTGGCTGACTGTAACGTAAAGTGCACATCGCACTGATTAAGGAATCCACGACAGAGTTTAGAGTTCCCGTCAAACTTGTTGGGGGTTGGCAAACGGAGAGAGGACGGTGATGACCCCAATGACGCCAGGACGGGCTGAGAAACTTGTGACTCTGGTCGACGGGCAGGAGTAGTATTCGCTAGAGAGGCTTGGATGGAATCCTGCCGAGTGGATATCTCTTGGAGGCACTGCGCCAAATGTCGCTGTGAATTTTCCAATCCCTCCAGACGCCTCGCTATGCTGTGTAGGAGATCCGAGCCAGAATCCTGTCCAGTTCCTGGATCCATGGGGCCAGTGCAAACTGTCACGTCTGAGGATTCTTGTGGATCCGGATTTGGGGAAGATGATTCTGGTGCACTGGGATCTCTGAATAACAAACGAGCGGGACGGATGAAGGTCTTGCGCATTTATTACTTGGAGTAGTTTAACAGAGTTCGCCAAAGACAGTTGAGTAGAAATACTACTGTAGGTTAGCGGGTGGCTGAGGATACCGGAACCGTGACCCAGTACTTTAAAGGAGGAATTCCGAAGGCTGGTTACTGCGGCGTCCAGAACAGGTAGCTGGGTAGGACACGGGAACAGAGTCAGCAGTCTGTGTAAGGCAATATCAGGAGGCTTGGGTAATTTGCTGTAACAAGAACCTGACACTGGAGACGCTGCGGGAGCACAGAGAACTAGCTTCACAGATACTGTGAAAGACGTTGCACTGGCAATTTCCCTCCTCCAGACCTTCCTGTCTTATAGCAGCTGCTCAGAGCTAATTGACCACAGGAAAGTGATAAATTGGTGAAGTGTGGGCAAGACAGGCTTTTTGCCCACATCTAAGATGGCCACCGGGAACACAGCCCAGCCTGTTCACAGAAGCCCTGACTCCACAGCAGCACTGCTAACCCCTGCCGGAGGAACATGCTGCCAGTCTGCTGAGCTGCCAAATAGTGCCCCTGCCTGTCCTCCCAGCACACCCTGCCCGGTGCCAGCAGCCCGCACCTCCACCAGCTGGACCTCTCCAAAGGGACCGGACAGATAAGAGCCGGCTCCCCTGCACAGTCTCCCGCCGGACCGTGACAGCGACTGTGTAACTTATGAGACATTATATCCGCTTGTTGTACCATGTACCTTATAAATGTACAGCTGTTTATGTGTATTTTGTGTATGTGTGTAGTTTTAAGTTTGTTTTTTGTGTAAGTTGTTAATGCAAAATCGAAAACTCAAATAAAAACTATTGAATTAAAAAAAAATTGTCAGTCAAGTGGTAAAAAAAAAAAGTTTCGATTGATACATTTTTGCAAAGTCACAGTCATTCATATACTCTCTCAGAATGTCTGGGAGACTCGCAAATTTTGGGGTGCCCCCCGGAACTCACGCAAGAGTTTATCACTCCCCGCATGCTGCCTGCTTCCTCAGATTAAGTAGGAGTTGCCCAGGGATCTAATGATGTAATTCACACATGGTTGACCCCCCTGATATTTTCCTGTGGGGGAATGATGTTCTATGAACAAGCTTACCACATTTAGATCTGCAGGCTATGTCAACAATTCTTCAAACTCCCCTAAGAAAATAACACATGGTTTTGCCCAACTCTACTCTAAAGTCTATCCCATATTCCCAGCAGTATTTATTGCCAATCCTAGAAGTATAAAGAATCGTCACGCTTTGAGTGCTAAAAATAGACATTAATACCGGATAAAGACATGGTGGCTGCTTGGTTTGGGGAGGTGTTACACTTCGCTAATATTTCAAGAATTTGGGGAGAACTAGGATGGAATTTGGCTCCCTGTAATGTCTGCGTGTGATGAGAAAACATTAATTGTCCTATAAACTGAGGGCGTCTCCCTTGTAAATAGGTAGAATTGATTAATTGCAGCCACATGACACCGTTTTATTACTTTCGTCTTTCCAGTTCATGAAATCTAATCTATGCTCCTGTATTCTGTATATATACACGTGTTGCTAGGAGAGAAACTATAGCGTTACAGTGCAGGTAGCAACCCTCAAGGAGGGGGCAGACATTTTTTTGTGGGCCAAATAAATACAGATATATTATTGAAGGTGATGATTGGTTAATTGGTGTTAAATTTGAATAATCACAAAAAATTAGAATTGGGCATCAAAGAAGAACAAAGAAAAGACAATTGGCTACAGTTCACACCACAAAGAAGCATTCAATATGAAAAAGACAATTGATTTGAATCACAGAAGAATGGCAGAATACCATTCGAATCACAGATGAACATGTTAATTGAATCACAAATATTAGCATAAGATGATTAGTTAATGTGGTCATGAGGAGAGTAATGAAAAACACATTCAGCATTAACAAATACCAACTTTCTAGCTTTCCCTAGCCAAGGTATGACAATCTTCAAAGGCAGTAAACGTTGGAGCTCTGGTATACTGCAGAGCAGCAATGTGTCAATGGGAGAAATTGGCAAACAGATATATGGGAAAATCCTTCGTTGTGACAGGGAACATGTTCACAGTTCTATCCAAAGAGGATGTAGCTAGCAAAGGGATGGCAGTGTCTCTTTGCAGATTCAACTCACTTAACAATGAAGGTCTTTTGGTTGAACAAACTCAGTCTCTGTCACAGGGCTTTACTTAAACTTGCCAAAAATAGCTCAGTCTTTCAGAATAAATATCTGGTTTGCACTTGTAAAAAAAAACTCAGTCTTTGATATTCTTACAGTCTCATTGTGGAGGAAAGGGCCCTACTTAATAACTTCTTTGCAGTGGACTGTGCCCTTTAAGTGCACAGCTGGTGACAATGGCTCCTTAAACTGAGTATCAAACATGACCGGGGCTTTGGTCACTCTCACCAGGCCTGGCGGTGTCCGGTCTCAACACCCGCTCACCCAGCACTTGGCTCTCCAGAAGCACCTTGTTGCTTACACTGCAGCACTGCACTCACCGGCCAGCTTCCTGTGGCTGACACTTGTCTTCAGCTCCCACTCTGCGTTCAGCATGCGTCCAGCCAAGGTCGTAACTAGGTGTGTGTGGAGTGTGCTCCAGTGATGTGCAGTGAGGTCAATGACTGGGGAGGCACTGGCTGATTCACACCTTTCCCCTATATATATATAAAGTAGGGTTTCCCATATTTAACCACACCAGCAAGCCCTGGGCTGGATACCACAGAAAGTGGGGACCCCAGAAAAATATAAAGTAGCCCCCTCTTGAGCAACAATTGGAAAAGGACCTATAAAGCGGGGGCAAACTTCATTGAAGGTACTCGTAAGCGTAAGTTCCTTGTAGAAAGCCATACTTGGTCTCCTACCTTGAGACTAGGAATTGTTCTTCATTTTCTATCAGCCCATTTCTTGTAACGAAGAGAAGTCTTTTGAAGATTGGTATGAACCTGATTCCAAATGTTCAAAAAACGCTTAAGGGAAGTTTCCACTGCTGGTAAGTCGAGTGCCGGTAGACTTTGAAATGCTGGAACTTTAGGATGGGCTCCGTAAACAATGAGGAAGGGCGTAAGCCCAGTAGAAGAATGATAAGTATTGTTGTGGGCGAACTCAGCCCAAGGTAAATGTTCTACCCAATCATCCTTAGAAGAGGAAGGGTGAATGCGTAGAAAGGTCTCCAAATCTTGATTAACTCGTTCCGTGGAACTGTTGGACTGTGGATGATAGGCTGTGGAATACTGCAATTTGATTTGTAAGGCTGTGCAAAGAGATTTCCAGAACTTTGCTACAAATTGCACCCCTCGATCAGACACTATTTCGGTGGGAAGACAGTGAAGCCTGAAAATCTCGGAAATGAAATGATGGGCCAATTCAGACGCTGTTGGTAATTTCTTCAATGGTACAAAGTGGGCCATTTTGGAGAATCGGTCTATTACCACCCAGATTGTAGTGTAGCCTCTAGAACAGGGGTGGGCAATTATTTCAGCTGGGGGGCCGCTTAACACTTCCAGCGAATATTCGAGGGCCACACACAAAATACTCAAAAAGAGTCCCCTTTTTACACATTACGGCAGATAGCGTCCCCTTTTTACACATTACAGCAGACATCGTCCCCCTTTTTACACATTACAGCAGACAGCGCCCCCGTTTTTACACATTACGGCAGACATTGTCCCCCTTTTTACACATTACAGCAGACTGCGTCCCCTTTTTACTCATTACGGCAGACATCGTCCCCCTTTTTACACATTACAGCAGACAGCGCCCCCGTTTTACACATTACGGCAGACATCGTCCCCTTTTTACACATTACAGCAGACAGCGCCCCCGTTTTTTCACATTACGGCAGACATTGTCCCCCTTTTTACACATTACGGCAGACTGCGTCCCCTTTTTACACATTACGGCAGACATCTTCCCCCTTTTTACACATTACAGCAGACAGCGCCCCCGGGTACTAATGGTTCCCTGAAGGAGGTCTATTATTGGGATCCCGGTGCCCTCCGGAGGGGACTTTACTTCTAGTCGACGGTTGTGCTGCCCGTGTCCAGTGTATATATATATATATATATATATATATATATATATACACAAACACACACACACACACACACACACACATATATATATATATATATATAGTACACACAAACACACATTACGTATACACACCAAGCCAACACGATACAGAGCCAAATATTCCAATTTAATAAATAGCAGCATTATAAAAAAAAACTAAGAAAAAAAAAATACAGCCAGCTTACTTTTGTCTCTGCAGCTGAGCCGTTGCAGCTGTCCTTCACTTCTATGCGGTGCCGCGGCTGTAAATAGGTTGTCAGGGCAACCCATGGGGAGCGCAGCGCCGCAGATCACCCCCCGCTCCCCCCTTAATCCGGCTCTGCGCCCAGCGCGATTGGTAACAGAGGAAATCCCGGTCAGCTGACCCTGTGACGTGACCGGGATTTCCTCAGCGGCGCCTCGTCTGAGTGCAGTGCAATGACAAGCGGCCTGTCGGGCCGCTTGTCATTGCACTCTAATGGGGCACAGCGGGCCAGGCACGATCGGTCCGCGGGCCGCATCCGGCCCGCGGGCCGCCTGTTGCCCACCCCTACTCTAGAAGATGGTAAATCTGTTATGAAGTCCATTGATAAATGGGACCACGGTTGAAAGGGTACAGAAAGAGGCAGTAACTTCCCAACTGGAGGTTGCCGAGAGACCTTGTGTTGGGCGCACTTAACGCAGGCGGAAATGAAGGCTGTCACATCTGCTTTCAGCGTGGGCCATCAATAGGATCTTTGCAGAAATTCCATTGTTTTGTGAACACCTGGATGACCTGAAAATCGGGAAGTGTGAGCCCAAGATATGAGTTTCTTCCGTAGTTGGGGAGTGACAAAAGTTTTCCCTGAAGGAGGTTGTAGACGAGTGGAGGCAAAAACTTTTGCATCTAGGACGGAGTGTGTTTGAGGAGGTTCTTCAGATTCAATGGAAGTAGTGGACCGTGACAGAGCATCTGCTTTTAGATTCTGTGAACCAGACCGATAAGTCAGGATGAACGAAAAGCGGGAGAAGAACATGGTCCAACGAGCAAGACGCGGACTCAGACATTGTAGATCTTTCAGAAAGGTTAAGTTCCGATGATCTGTATAGATGGTAATAGGGAAGTTAGCACCTTCCAGGGGGTATCGCCATTCCTCTAGGGCTAGCTTGACAGCCAACAACTCCTGCTCCCCGATAGTGTAGTTCTTCTCGGCGGGGAGAAACTTCTTCAAAAAGTAACCACAAGGATGGAACTTATGATCTTCGTACCTTTGAGAGAGTACCGCTCCTACCGCTTCCGAGGAGGCGTCCACTTCGAGGAAAAAGGGTTTATATATGTCTGGTTGCCTTAATACTGGTGCTGATATGAATGCTTGTTTAAGCATATGGAAAGCGGACTCTGCTTCTGGGGACCAATGAGACGCGTCTGCTCCTTTTCGAGTAAGAGCGGTGATGGGGGCTACCAAGGCGGAGAATCCTCTAATAAATTTCCGATAGTAGTTAGAGAACCCTAGAAAATGCTGCACCGCTTTAAGAGAGGAAGGTCTTGACCAATTCAATATGGCTTGTACTTTCTCCGGATCCATCTGTAATCCGGAGCCTGAAATTATATAGCCTAGAAAGGGAACTGAAACCTGCTCGAAGATGCATTTCTCTAGCTTGCAATACAGATGGTTCTCCCGCAGTCTACGTAGAACCTCTAGGACGTGTCGTCGATGTGTGCCAAGGTCTGGGGAAAAGATTAAGATGTCGTCCAGATAGACCACGACAGATTGATATAGAAGGTCTCGGAAAATTTCATTGACGAAATTTTGGAATACGGCAGGGGCATTACTCAGACCAAATGGCATGACGAGATATTCAAAATGACCATCCCTGGTATTGACCGTGGTTTTCCATTCGTCGCCTGCTCGTATTCTGATCAGATTGTAGGCTCCTCTTAGGTCTAATTTGGAGAAGATGGTCGCTCCCTCGACTCGATCAAATAATTCGGAAATGAGGGGTAGGGGGTAACGTTTTTTTACCGTGATGTTATTCAGGCCCCGGTAATCTATACAAGGTCTTAGCCCCCCATCTTTTTTCTGGACAAAGAAGAACCCAGCTCCGGCTGGTGAGGTAGATGACCAAATGAACCCCTTGGCCAAGTTTTCTCGGATATACTCGGACATAGCCTTAGTTTCTGGAATTGATAAAGGGTAGGTCCGACCTCTGGGTGGATCTTTCCCTGGTTCGAGGTCTATAGGACAGTCCCATTTCCTATGGGGTGGCAAGATATCTGCTCCCTGTTTACTGAAGACGTCGGAGAAGGAAGCGTACTGAGACGGAATCTGCGGGGGTGATGTGACAAGGGTTTTATTGAGTGGTTTGATACACGGCAAACAAGAGGTCAAACAAGTCTTCCCCCAGGATAAGATTTGCATGGAGTGCCAATCGATATGCGGGTTATGCCTACTAAACCAAGGGTAATCCAGCACAATTTCATGTGATGCCTTGGGTATAACTAAAAGTTCCAATTGCTCTTTATGAAGAGCACCGATACCAACTGAAATAGGAAGAGTCCGTTGAGAAATTACTTCACCAGGAATACGGCTTCCATCAACCGCAGATAACGAAATGGAACGGGACAAATCTCGCACAGGGATCTGGAGCTGCTGAACCAGATGGGCTGTGATGAAATTCTCTGCTGCTCCTGTATCTAAAAGAGAGAGAATGGACTTAGTACCTTGCGAGAGTTCAATAGTGACTGGTAGAGTAGGTTCATAGGATTTTGGAGACCGGGACAAGACTCCTAACCTGGTGTCTCCTAGCCCAGTTAGGAGCGGGAGTTTCCCGGACGCTGTGGGCATGATGCCACCATGTGTCCCGGTGCCCCACAGTAAAGACACAAATTTTCTCGCTGCCGTTTCTGGCGCTCCTCAGGAGTAAGTCGGGCCCGGTTCAGCTGCATGGGTTCATCAGGAGAATCTACTGCTAGCGGAGGGGGTGCCAGAGGTACAGGGCGGAAACGATAGTGATCGCCCTTGCTTTTTTCGGCCTGCCTCTCCCGGAATCGTAGATCGACTTTGTTACATAGTGAAATGAGATCATCCAGTTTTGGTGGTAAGTCTCGAGTCGCTAGATCATCCTTCAAACGGTCAGAAAGGCCACTCCAAAATGCTGCAACCAAAGCTTCCTCATTCCATTGTAGTTCAGATGCGTAGGTTTGA
This sequence comes from Pseudophryne corroboree, assembly GCF_028390025.1. Lineage (NCBI taxonomy): Eukaryota > Metazoa > Chordata > Amphibia > Anura > Myobatrachidae > Pseudophryne > Pseudophryne corroboree. Next base: position 1,028,454,171 of record NC_086445.1, read on the forward strand.
AACTGAATGATATACTGGCCGACTGGCCTATTCCCTTGGCGTAGACGCATAATCTCAATGGATGCTGATGTCGAGCGTCCCGGTTCATCAAAGATCTTCCTAAAAGTGGCTAGGAATTTTGGATAGTCACTCAGCAGAGCATCATCTCTTTCCCAGAGCGGTGAGACCCATTCCAGGGCTGCCCCTGAGAGTAAGGAGACTATGTATGCCACCTTCGCCTTTTGCGTTGAGAAATTGGCTGACTGTAACGTAAAGTGCACATCGCACTGATTAAGGAATCCACGACAGAGTTTAGAGTTCCCGTCAAACTTGTTGGGGGTTGGCAAACGGAGAGAGGACGGTGATGACCCCAATGACGCCAGGACGGGCTGAGAAACTTGTGACTCTGGTCGACGGGCAGGAGTAGTATTCGCTAGAGAGGCTTGGATGGAATCCTGCCGAGTGGATATCTCTTGGAGGCACTGCGCCAAATGTCGCTGTGAATTTTCCAATCCCTCCAGATGCCTCGCTATGCTGTGCAGGAGATCCGAGCCAGAATCCTGTCCAGTTCCTGGATCCATATGGCCAGTGCAAACTGTCACGTCTGAGGATTCTTGTGGATCCGGATTTGGGGAAGATGATTCTGGTGCACTGGGATCTCTGAATAACAAACGAGCGGGACGGATGAAGGTCTTGCGCATTTATTACTTGGAGTAGTTTAACAGAGTTCGCCAAAGACAGTTGAATAGAAATAGTACTGTAGGTTAGCTGGTGGCTGAGGATACCGGAACCGTGACCCAGTACTTTAAAGTAGGAATTCCGAAGGCTGGTTACTGCGGCGTCCAGAACAGGTAGCTGGGTAGGACACGGGAACAGAGTCAGCAGTCTGTGTAAGGCTATATCAGGAGGCTTGGGTAATTTGCTGTAACAAGAACCTGACACTGGAGATGCTGCGGGAGCACAGAGAACTAGCTTCACAGATACTGTGAAAGACGTTGCACTGGCAATTTCCCTCCTCCAGGCCTTCCTGTCTTATAGCAGCTGCTCAGAGCTAATTGACCACAGGAAAGTGATAAATTGGTGAAGTGTGGGCAAGACAGGCTTTTTGCCCACATCTAAGATGGCCACCGGGAACACAGCCCAGCCTGTTCACAGAAGCCCTGGCTCCACAGCAGCACTGCTAACCCCTGCCGGAGGAACATGCTGCCAGTCTGCTGAGCTGCCAAACAGTGCCCCTGCCTGTCCTCCCAGCACACCCTGCCCGGCGCCAGCAGCCCGCACCTCCACCAGCTGGACCTCTCCAAAGGGACCGGACAGATAAGAGCCGGCTCCCCTGCACAGTCTCCCGCCGGACCGTGACAGCGACTGTGTAACTTATGAGACATTATATCCGCTTGTTGTACCATGTACCTTATAAATGTACAGCTGTTTATGTGTATTTTGTGTATGTGTGTAGTTTTTTAAGTTTGTTTTTTGTGTAAGTTGTTAATGCAAAATCGAAAAGTCAAATAAAAACTATTGAATTTAAAAAAAAATTGTCAGTCAAGTGGTAAAAAAAAAAGTTTCGATTGATACATTTTTGCAAAGTCACAGTCATTCATATACTCTCTCAGAATGTCTGGGAGACTCGCAAATTTTGGGGTGCCCCCCGGAACTCACGCAAGAGTTTATCACTCCCCGCATGCTGCCTGCTTCCTCAGATTAAGTAGGAGTTGCCCAGGGATCTGATGATGTAATTCACAAATGGTGACCCCCCCTGATATTTTCCTGTGGGGGAATGATGTTCTATGAACAAGCTTACCACATTTAGATCTGCAGGCTATGTCAACAATTCTTCAAATTCCCCTAAGAAAATAACACATGGTTTTGCCCAACTCTACTCTAAAGTCTATCCCATATTCCCAGCAGTATTTATTGCCAATCCTAGAAGTATAAAGAATTGTCACGCTTTGAGTGCTAAAAATAGACATTAATACCGGATAAAGACATGGTGGCTGCTTGGTTTGGGGAGGTGTTACACTTCGCTAATATTTCAAGAATTTGGGGAGAACTAGGATGGAATTTGGCTCCGTGTAATGTCTGCATGTGATGAGAAAACTATATATTAATTGTCCTATAAACTGAGGGTGTCTCCCTTGTAAATAGGTAGAATTGATTAATTGCAGCCACATGACACCGTTTTATTACTTTCGTCTTTCCAGTTCATGAAATCTAATCTATGCTCCTGTATTCTGTATATATACACGTGTTGCTAGGATAGAAACTATAGCGTTACAGTGCAGGTAGCAACCTATAAGGAGGGGGCAGACATTTTTTTTTGTGGGCCAAATAAATACAGATATATTATTGAAGGTGATGATTGGTTAATTGGTGTTAAATTTGAATAATCACAAAAAAGTAGAATTGGGCATCGAAGAAGAACAAAGAAAAGACAATTGGCTACAGTTCACACCACAAAGAAGCATTCAATATGAAAAAGACAATTGATTTGAATCACAGAAGGATGGCAGAATACCATTCGAATCACAGATGAACATGTTAATTGAATCACAAATATTAGCATAAGATGATTAGTTAATGTGGTCATGAGGAGAGTAATGAAAAACACATTCAGCATTAACAAATACTAACTTTCTAGCTTTCCCTAGCCAAGGTATGACAATCTTCAAAGGCAGTAAACGTTGGAGCTCTGGTATACTGCAGAGCAGCAATGTGTCAATGGGAGAAATTGGCAAACAGATATATGGGAAAATCCTTCGTTGTGACAGGGAACATGTTCACAGTTCTATCCAAAGAGGATGTAGCTAGCAAAGGGATGGCAGTGTCTCTTTGCAGATTCAACTCACTTAACAATGAAGGTCTTTTGGTTGAACAAACTCAGTCTCTGTCACAGGGCTTTACTTAAACTTGCCAAAAATAGCTCAGTCTTTCAGAATAAATATCTGGTTTGCACTTGTAAAAAAAAACTCAGTCTTTGATATTCTTACAGTCTCATTGTGGAGGAAAGGGCCCTACTTAATAACTTCTTTGCAGTGGACTGTGCCCTTTAAGTGCACAGCTGGTGACAATGGCTCCTTAAACTGAGTATCAAACATGACCGGGGCTTTGGTCACTCTCACCAGGCCTGGCGGTGTCCGGTCTCAACACCCGCTCACCCAGCACTTGGCTCTCCAGAAGTACCTTGTTGCTTACACTGCAGCGCTGCACTCACCGGCCAGCTTCCTGCGGCTGACACTTGTCCTCAGCTCCCACCCTGCGTTCAGCATGCGTCCAGCCAGGGTCGTAACTAGGTGTGTGTGGAGTGTGCTCCAGTGATGTGCGGTGAGGTCAATGACTGGGGAGGCACTGGCTGATTCACACCTTTCCCCTATATATATATAAAGTAGGGTTTCCCATATTTAACCACACCAGCAAGCCCTGGGCTGGATACCACAGAAAGTGGGGACCCCAGAAAAATATAAAGTAGCCCCCTCTTGAGCAACTCCTGGTGGCAGTGGGTGCAGGGTTGATGGTATACTAATATTGTTCTTTGCAGGTGGCCTACAGGTCTCAGTAAACCTGTCCCAGCATGCCCGCATTTGGATAACCACAACCTGTACATACATGACACATTTGTCCCGGAATTTTCCCGGCTTCCAGGATTCTTCACCTGGAGGAGCGGTGGCCTTTGGGCAGCTCTTTTCCAAAGCCGCCTCCTTCCCTGGGCTTTCCGGCATCTTCTGTCTTCGGGAGCTCTTACACGCTCCCCCCCTGCCGGTGGACTGACAGCTGCTGTCTTGCGCTGGCTTCTATAAGCCAGCCCCGAGGGGCGTAACAATGACGTGGTGAGCCGTGATTGGCTCGTGGTGGCCATCTTAGATTTCAAAAATTACGCTAACGGCACCATTTTTTAAACTGGAACCACTCCGCTGCTGAACTCTGCAAAATGACAGGCAGAGACAGGCAGGGACTGATCCTCTTGAATCCAGGCCTGCAGTCATTCCAGCTAACACCCACACCTTCGCCGTGTCACCGCCACACATCCCACTGCCCACCCAGTGATGATAGCGGATCCATCACTGGACAGCTGTATCCAGTGACGGATCCATTGTCCAATCACATCTGCCTGACTGACAGGGGCGCGTTTTCATGTGGACTGAAAGCACGTCCCTGTCACCGAGGCAATTATACTAGTGCAGCTTTCACTGTATTTTTTTAATGGTCTTTTTCTGCCCATGCAGTGGCCCCGCCCTCCGCTCCTGCACCTTTCCTATTGTCAGTGGGCCAAATCTTATTTTAGTGTAAAAATGATTAGGATAATACAAAGCAGATACTTATTATTTATGACACAGAATATGTGTCACAAGTATCTTCTTTGTATTATTTTAATCCCTAATGACAGGGGAAGGCACTGCCTGACTGCATGCTCCACACATAGTGCTCCAGGGTAGGGGGCGCTGTTGGCAGCACTTGTCAGTTATGAATGATCTAATTACATTCCTTTGCAGTTTCCCCCCTTTTTGAAGCCCAGCATCTCCTGAGCGCCCCTGTCTCCTACCCCCACCAGTTTTTGCTGATAATACCTATACAGCATTCATGGACTCGACTTTTTCAGTCGCACTGTCCTTTATTACATTTCGGGATGCTGATATGCCGGGATTCAAACTCGTTGCCTACGACATTGCAGTCAGACACTCTATTCATTGAGCTGTCTGCTCTCACATACAGTAGAAAGCTAGAGAACTCCAAGCTGGAGAGTTTTAACTATTTGAAATGTGTTATGTAATGAGGGGTATTGTGGCTGAGTGTCGGCGAGATCTGTGCTATGTTGCTATTGGGGATGAATTGTTTATGTATGTATATACGGGAAGAGGCATCCTAGCATGGGCTGTCTCTGGGATCTTGTCCAGCCTCTCCCCCACGATGCATGCGCTTTATGTCCCTTTTGAAAAAATGGGGGGTGCCAATTCTCTTTCTGGCACAGGGCACCAAAAAGTCTAGTCACAGCTCTGCGTCCAGCACTTCCTGTCTCCACGCACTGCTCCTCCTTCTTCTTCCCACGAGGCTCCTCTGTTCCGAGGCTGCCCTGCCCAATCAGCAGTCCGCATCCAGACCATGTGATCGGACCAGGGTCCCTGCTTAACTTTTGCTCTGCCAGTGTCCACCCCTTCTGCTGCGAACCTGTAAGATTTTCTTGAATGAGCATACACACCATTTTCCGGGGTACCACACAAGCAGCTTGCATTGGTGCATCTAGAATGGGTTCAGGATGTGTGGTGCACACGGGTCCAGGGATGCCCAGACCACACACTCATATAATTATACTTAGTGTCTCCGGAGTCCCACGCCGGCTGGCTCCACAACAGAAATCACCGGGAAAATGGTGCTTCAGACATTTTCTTGGAGATAAGTGCATATGCAGTAGAGAAGTCTATGGAAACATGGGGGGTCATTCCGAGTTGATCACACGTAGCAACTTTTTGCTGCTCGTGCGATCAACTAGACGCCGCCTATGGGGGAGTGTATTTTAGCATAGCAGGGCTGCGATCGCTTGTGCAGAACAAAACCAGCCCTGCAGTTGGATCCAGCGATGAAGGTCCCGGAGTTGACATCAGACAACTGCCCTCCAAATGCCTGGACACGCCTGCGTTCGGATCTCCACGCCCGGAAAATGGTGAGTATCCGCCCCGGAACGTCTCCCCGCTGTCAATCTTCTTGCGATCGCGCTAGTGATCACTTTCTTCTTTCTTCTGGTCATTGCCCGGTGACGGCTGTCACTGGGCAACGACGTACGTGCGCATTGCAGGCGCCACGCATGCGCATTTCTGACCCGTTTGCACCTCAGCGATGAACTGCAGTGTGCGAACGAGTCAGAATGACCCCCATAGTGTGCGCACCATGTTCCCGGGGATCTGTGCATGCAGAGTCTACTGCACTGCCAGAGAAGAGGGGGTTTGCCAGGAGCTTGCACGGAAGTGTGGGAGTCTGTGGGGGCGGCAGAACCCAATAATGACCGTGGACATTAATGTAAATATTGGTCTTTCTATACACTGTCTACTGTATGGAATACACTATTAATATTTAACACTATATAGTGTCTATAGCATAGGCTGTGTCAAACAAAGTGGTCAGGAAAAGGTTAAACATACCATAATAAATACACAGACATAATTAACCCTGCACTTTCTAAGCACACATTCTCCCGCCTCATGCTAAGGCTCCTGTCTCTTCTTTCTGGTCGCTGCTCTCTGGTCCAGTGCACTGATTGATGCCATGTCCAGAAGCTCTGCTCTGTTCCTTACACTGCATCATGTGGCGGCAGATCTAGCATTCGTATTATATACCATTGCTATTGTTGTCATAACGTGAGCCACTTGTCAAGAGAAGGGGGTTTCTGGGCAACCAGAAACCCCCCTTGCGTTTGCCTATGCATACAGTTTAAGAAACAGAAGGAATGAGGTAGAAAGTAAACCTGCAGTGTTTCTAGCCATATTACAACAGCCCGGAATGGAGTGCCCTCACTTCTATCCAGACACTGGAGAGGAGGCAACTACTGTATGTAGCCCATATCTCAAAGGAGTAAGCCAAGGTCTATAACTTTAAGCCTCTACTTCCCCAGGGCCTGAATCTGCAGTTTGATCTGGGTTTTTTGGGCAGTTAAATAAAATCAATCAAATTTGACGTACACTCTTCCCTTTATTCCCTCTCCTAACGAGCCATACTGCAGTATTGTATGATTCATTCCCCAGACAAATAGTCCTTTTAATTTTAGGTTCATGAAACAATTAAATGCTATTACCATACACTATAAACTTTTTTATTTTTATTTTTTTTATATAGGAAATAAAGGAATTGCAGTGTTTATTGAATGATAATGTGCTTCATCAGGCTGCACCGGGTGGTCTTCTGTTTGCCGGCGGTCGGGCTCCCGGCGCTCAGTATACCGGCGCCGGGAGCCCGACAGCCGGAATACCGACAATTATTTTCCCTCGTGGGGGTCCACGACCCCCATAGAGGGAGAATAAAATAGTGTGGCGCGCGTAGCGCGCCACCGTGCCCGTAGCGTGGCGAGCGCAGCGAGCCCGCAAGGGGCTCATTTGCGCTCGCCAAGCTGTCGGTAAGCCGGCGGTCGGGCTCCCGGCGCCGGGATGCTGGTCGCCGGGAGCCCGACCGCCGGCCAGCCGTAGTGAACCCGGCTGCACCTACTGTATGCCACGTATTGTAAAGGGAGGAAAGAGAGAAAAGAAGAAAAAAGTACATAATGTACAACTACTGTATCCCTTGGAAATAAATAAGAAATAACACTGACAGATTATTATAACATCTGCACAAACAATATTGGTACATATAACAAAAAAAGGATATATGTTTATATTCCTAAATGCTCCATACCTTAAATTATTTGAATAACCGGCTGTAATGTATTTTTTTAACCAGATGTTACCAAGAGATATTGGGGCAGATGTATTAACCCTGGAGAAGTGATAAAAAAAACAGTGATAAGTGGAAGGTGATAACGCACCAGCCAATCATTTCGGGTTTGAAAAATGACAGTTGATTGGCTGCTGCTTCCACTTATCACTGCTTCATCTCCAGGCTTAATACATCTGCCCTTTTGTGTTTTAAATTAGCCTTTAAGTAAAGTTCCCCATACTGTATATCAGCAATCCGAAATAAAACATTTTTTGCAGATTCTGAGATTTTTTCCACCCAGATTTAAAGATTCCCTAATTCACCAATCTGCGCCCACACATTACAGATATTTTTCAGCAAATACAGATCTGCCAGACTTATCAGTTTAGTAAAAACGGTCTGCAGATCTGCTGATTATAACCATATCTACAGCCCAAATTGATCTATGAAACCCAACATGCTGGACAACCGGATTTAACAATCCCAATCGATTTTTGGTCTGAAACCACAATCTGTGAACTGCATATATATATTGTCGATTTTTTTGCACAATCATCTACAAATAGCTAAATTGCCCCAACCCATGGGTTGCGGCTGGGTGACCGGCGGTGGGGATCCCAGCCGCAGAATTCCAGCCACAGAATCCCAGCTGCAGAATGCCGGCCGCAGAATGCTGATGTATGGGGGCCTTAAGACTTACCATACACCTAAAGATTTAGACCCCTTTCAGACATTCCCAGGTTTTTGCAAGTGAACGCACATCAACCCGGAATTTTGTTATGTCTGAATGCAAACAACGCGGGACTAAGTCCCAGCTCCGCGACCCTTCTCTCGACCAGGGTTATGGGGCTCAGACCTGCCAATTTCCCGGGTCTGATGTTTGAAAGGGGTTTCATTGTCCAATATGGCTGGTTGGAATGAATATCTGGTAATGTCTGGGAGCACATGACAATTGACCATTTGCTCCCAAACCTGGAAAAACAGACAAAAATGCAAAAAATGGTCAATTAACCATTTAGTCAGTTTTCCGACATTTCGGAGCAAATGGTCAATTGTCATTTGCTCCCATACTGTACATTCCAGATTTTCATTCCAACCAGCCAGATTGGACAATAAATCTTTTTTTCCAGCTGACTTCAGTCTAGTTTAATTCTCAGTGATTAGGCGGCGAGACACTGGGGCTAATTCAGAGCTGATCGCTGCTGTGCGTTTTCGCACAACGGGTGATCAGGTCTGAACTGCGCATGCCAGAGATGCGATCGGCATCTCTGCCCAGCAATCGCCTCTGCCTGATTGACTGGCAGAGGCGTTCACTGGGCGGAAGGGGGCGGGCCAGGGGCATTGGGCCACCATTTTGGGGGCACTTTCTGGGCAACGCAGGCATGCCCAGACCGTGCGGGGGGGGGGGGGGGGGTCCGCGGCAGTCTGCGTGATGTCACACGCAGCCGCTGCAACCCGCAGAGCGACGGGTAGCTCCCTGCCAGCGCGCAGGAGCTGCGCTGGTAAGGAGCTACTCTTCAGGTACAAAAACATTGCCGCCGTGCGATGCTTTTGTACCTGTGCGGGAAGGGGGGGGGGCAGACATGTGGGGCGGACTAGCCCTGTTCTGGGCGTCCCACGCATGCCAGGGTGGATGATCGTTGCCGTGCAATATTTTGCACGGCTACGAACAGGTCTGAATTAGGCCCACTGACCCCGATGTAGAGCTCTGATCTTCACCAGGATTCCGTATGTAGCCAATCACAATTGCAGCGGAGGGCAACTCAACGTGAACCATGACCTTCTGTAAATTAAAGCACAGCCAATCGGAAAACACAGCATGTATACCAGATAGATAGGATTTTGCTACTATCCCTGATGAAGCCCTTGGGCGAAACATGATGGATGAAAGATAGATGAAAGATTGCACACAGATAAAAGACTACACACCTTATCCACTGTCCAAGCCTCGCAAGTCCGTTCTAGCTTCAAAATCCACACAGCAGCCCACTCCTCAGCTGTAAAATCAGCCTACATCCCGTAATTAGCGCTCCTCGGAAAGGACTCGGACTAGCAACCTGCTGGGCTAATATTACCAGCAGGGGAACCAACCTGGTAATGCTCTGGCGACTGAGATGCATATTCCAGTGACTGTGACAAATATTCCAGCGACTTAGATGCAACCCCATGTAATAGATCCAGACCAGCACACCGCTGGGGAACCTACACTGGCAGAGGAACAAGCCTGGGCGCTAGCGGCGGAGTGGACGGTGACTAAGATGCATCTTACCGGTAACACTGAAACTGTCAGCAGGACATCGCTGACACTAAGGGGGACACGTACTAAGCAGTGATAAAAATGGAGAAGTGAGCCAGTGGAGAAGTTGCCCGTGGCAACCAATCAGTATTGACGTAACATTTAGAATTTGCATACTATAAAAGTATACGGAGCAGCTGATTGGTTGCCATGGGCAACTTCTCCACTTGCATCATTGCTTAGTACATGTCTGATATCACAGCCTAATTACCTCCGTGTGCTTATCAGGAACGGCTCCTTTGAGGCTTATCGCGCTAAGACAGAAGTACACTACATACTACAGAATTGGACATTGGTGGTCATTCCGAGTTGTTCGCTAGCTGCATTCGGTCGCTGTGCAGCGATGATGCAAAAAAACAGCACTTCTGTGCATGCGTATGCGGCGTAATGAGCACGTGCAACGTACTATTACAACGAACGATGTAGTTTTACACACGGTCTAGCGATGCTTTTCAGTTGCACTGCTGGCCGCAGAGTGATTGACATGAAGAGGGCGTTTCTGGGTGTCAACTGACCGTTTTCAGGGAGTGTTCGGAAAAACGCAGGCGTGGCTGGCCGAACGCAGGGCGTGTTTGTGACGTCAAATCTGTAACTGAATAGTCTGAAGTGATCGCAAGCGCTGAGTAGGTCTGGAGCTACTCTGAAACTGCACAATATTTTTTTGTAGCCGCTCTGCGATCCTTTCGTTCGCACTTCTGCTAAGCTAAGATACACTCCCACTGGGTGGCGGCATAGCATTTGCACGGCTGCTAAAAACTGCTAGCGAGCGATCAACTCGGAATGACCACCAGTGTTCTATATCTGCAACATCATATGGTCATGTAGGGTGAATGTCCATTTCTTTAGTGACTTAATAGAGCTACAGTGGGTCATTCAGATCTGATCGCTGGGCTGCAAACTTTGCTGTTCTGCGTTCAGATAGTCGCCGCCCCCAGGGGGAGTGTAAATTCGCTGTGCAAGTGTGCAGTCTCTGCGCAGCCCAGGACTTACTCCTCCAGTGCGATGAGAAGAGGGTGATCAGGGCCGGAGCTGACGTCAGACACCCTCCCTGAAAATGCTTGGGCACGCTTGCGTTTTTCCGGGCACTCCCAATAAACGCTCAGTTACCACCCACGAACGGCTTCCTCCTGTCAATCGCCTTGTGAACACCCATGCGATCGGATTTTTCGCACTATCTCGTCGCTGACTGGTGATGACCGTTGTTGTTGTCCAACGCGCATGCGCATTGCGGTGCATACACATGTGCAGTTAGCACCTGATCGCCCGCTGTGTGAAAAACACACATCAGCGACCAGGAATGAATTAGGCTCACATATATATAACCTGTGTTAGGAGATCGATGTGTATTGTTGTTTGATACATAGTTTCATACAGCGCCACTGACATCGGCTGTTACACACTGTACCAAGTATTTTCTAGATGTGTAGAAAGCAAATACAATATTGTTTGCATATGATTATAAGTCAATTATCCATTATTGCTGTGACCTAATAAATCATATTCTTTTTATATGACCTATTATCGCCATGACTCCCATTTATTCCCAACATTCCTTTCAGAAGTAATTGGGGGGGGGGTGGGGGGGCCTTTATGTAGGAGGGGTTGCAGAGCGGTGGAGTAGTTATCTATTATTATTATTATTATTACCAGTTATTTATATAGTGCACACATATATTCCGCAGTGCATTACAGAGAATATTTTGCCCATTCACATCGGTCCCTGCCCCAGTGGAGTTTACAATCCATGTGGGTCATTCCGAGTTGTTCGCTCGCTAGCAGGTTTTAGCAGCCATGCAAACGCTATGCCGCCGCCCACTGGGAGTGTATTTTAGCTTAGCAGAAGTGCGAACGGTTGTATAGCAGAGCGCCTGCAAAAATGTTTTGTGTAATTTCAGAGTAGCTCAAAACCTACTCAGTGCTTGCGATTACTTCAGACTGTTCAGTTCCGGATTTGACGTCACACACCCGCCAGCGTTCGCCCAGCCACGCCTTAGTTTTCCCTGGGACACATCTGCGTTTTTCCAAACACTCCCTGAAAACGGTCAGTTGCCACCCAGAAACGCCCACTTCATGTCAATCACTCTGTGGCCAGCAGTGCGACTGAAATGCATTGCTAGACCCTGTGCAAATCTGAATCGGTCGTTGTGCCCGTACGTCGCGCCGCATACGCATGCGCAGAATTGCAATTTTTTAGACTGATCGCTGCGCAGCGAACGAAAGCAGCTAGCGATCAACTCGGAATGGCCATCTATATTCCCTATCACATGTACACACACACACATTCACGCTAGGGTTAATTTTGTTGGAAGCCAATTAACCTACCAGTATATTTTTGGATTGTGGGAGGAAACCGGAGTACCCGAAGGAAACCCACGCAAGTACGGGGAGAACATAAAAACTACACACAGGGTCATGGGGAGCATTGAACCCATGACCTCAGTGCTGTGAGGCGGTAATGCTAACCATTACACCAACCGTCCTGCCCTCATCTCCCCAGGCGGATTGGCCTTCCGTATACGCAGATGTATGTATTCTCAGCACACACAAGCATTTATATTAATATAATGAAGTAGCCAGGCTGCCGCGGAAATGCGGGTGCGTCTGACTCAGAATAAGCCCCTTCATACAAAGAAAATAAACATTATGGTAAACGGGAGAAGTAATCCGCTGTGCAATGTACGTATGACGCGCAGAAGCTTTAATGCGGTTCGGAATGTTTTCTGTAATGACATCAGCGCTACAGAACAATTCCCCGGGAACTATTGGGGCGCTTAGTGCATCCTCTGTAACCATAGCAATAAAACAGTGAGATGTAAATGGGTTACGGTGATTGACACGGCTCTCACTGTATACACTGAGTCAATGGCGTTCTGTATAATCATTTACAGTGACTCACGGCTATTACATGGGATTTGCAGGGATTATGCCAGTGTAAACATACACCAGACACGCAGACTGACTATAGGATAAGACGTATATAGTGGATGTGTTAAATGGAACATATTAATACAGAAAGATATAAGGGCTCCAGCTCACGGAGTGAAGAATTATGTAGCGGAGCAGCGGTGCTGGGCTGAGTACTGAGTAATAGAAGGGAAATTATAGTAAAGTACCGGAAACCATGTATTTAGGGAATAGTGATAAAGATAGATGCACAGAGACTGCACCATCTGAGGTCACACTGCTACATGTGCAGGGCCAGCAACAGGGGGGGTCAAAGGGGACACTTGTACCAGGCCCCAAGGTTCAGAGGGGCCCGAAAGACTCGCCACTTAGTGCTCGGCAGGGAAGTGGCTGCGCAGGTGAGTCTCTCCCCAGGGTAAGAGTGGATTGGTGAGGGGGCAGAGGCCTTTGGGATAGGTTGGGGGAGCTGGGAATGCAGCATGGAGTCATTGGGGAGAGACAGACTGTGGTGTGTGTGGGGGAGGAAGGAGATATATTTATATATATCTGTATATCTATCTATATATAATCTGAGGGGGCCCCAGGGATATCACTGTACCAGGCCCCAAGATTTCTGTTGCTGGCCCTGTGTATGTGACACTGTGACCGTGCTCTCCTCATACAGACACTACGTCCCCAGGTACTCAGGGTGCGTTGGGTATGGGTGACCAGTGGTCGGGATCCCAGCAGTCAGCATACAGAAGCCATACTCACTGCGCTCGCCACAGGTTCTATTCCCACTATATGACTGTCGTGGATACCCACGACGGGGAATAGCCCTCGGCCCCCTGCCGGCATTCTGGCACTCAGTATGCTGACCGCCGGATGCCAACCGCCGGGATTGTAACTACATTCCCTCAGGGCACTGTCCTATCCTGGTCTCATCCTACTTATCTAATCGCTCTCTCAGTGTTCCCCTCTCTGATGTCTCTGCTGCATGTGACACTGTGACCTCTCTCTCCTCATACAGACACTACATCCCTAGGTCCTCAGGACACTGTCCTATCCTGGGTCTCATCCTGCTTATTTAATCACTCTCTCAGTGTTCCCCTCTCTGGGTCTCTGCTACATGTGACACTGTGACCTCTTCTCATACAGACACTACATCCCTAGGTCCTCAGGGCACTGTCCTATCCTGGTCTCATCCTACTTATCTAATCGCTCTCTCAGTGTTCCCCTCTCTGGTGCAGTGGCGGAACAAGCAAGCGGTGGGCCCAGGTGCAACAAAATGCTTTGGGCCCCCCCCATCCCATCCAAGTCCACCCCACGGGCAGTGCGCGCCGTAGGCGCGCGCAAAAATACATAGTGGCGTGGCTTCGTGGGGAAGGGGTGTGTCCACAAAATAATACCAATTCATAAAACGGTGCACAGTAGTCTCCATTCTTCAAATTACGCCGCACAGTAGCACCACTACACCAGGTAGAGACCCTTTTACTCCTTACAGCGAACAGATTCCCCTTTTTACACATAACGGCAGACAGCGTGCACTTTTTACACATAACGGCAGACAGCGTGCCCTCGTTACACATAGCGGCAGACAGCATACACTTTTTACACAATGGCAGACAGCGTGCCCTCGTTACACATGGCGTCAGACAGCGTGCACTTTTTACACATTACAGCAGACAGCGTCCCCATTTTACACATTACGGCAGACACCATACACTTTTACACATAACGGCAGATAGCGTGCCCTTTTTACACATTACGGCAGGCAGATTCTACCTTTTTACACATAGCGGCAGGCAGATTCCCCATTTTTATACATAGCGGCAGGCAGATTCTACCTTTTTACACATAGCGGCAGGCAGATTCCCCATTTTTATACATAGCGGCAGGCAGATTCCCCATTTTTATACATAGCGGCAGGCAGTCCCCCCTTTTTACACATTGCGGCAGGCAGTCCCAACAAATAAAAAAAGAAAGAGACAGAAAGAAAGAAAGAGAAAGAAAGAAAGAAAGAAAGAAAGAAAGAAAGAGAAAGAAAGAAAGAAAGAAAGAAAGAAAGAAAGAAAGAAAGAAAGAAAGAAAGAAAGAAAGAAAGAAAGAAAGAAAGAAAGAAAGAAAGAAAGAAGAATTATACTTACCCTCTCTGTTGGCTCAGGCTCCTCGGTGCAGCTTCCCGGGCAGTAGAGAAGAAGGAGGAGGGAGGTGAAGGAGGGAGCCGCAGCAGCGCTGTGTTACTGGTGGAGGCGCTGCTGCTGCTGCCCCTCTGCTTCCCTATAGGCTGTTCTCAGAGACAGCCTATAGTGAAGCAGAGGAGCAGCAGCAGCAGCGCCTCCACCAGTAACAAAGCGCTGCTGCGGCTCTCTCCTTCACTGAGAGACTGTGACCTGTTTGTATATGAGGGAGGGAGGGACGGACCCTCCTCCCTCCTTCGTGTGTGGGTGGCCAGAATCGTTCCTTATGACGGACGGGTCACGGGAGCGCTGGTGTGCGGCTGCGGCATGACATACAATGAGTCATTGTGACTCATTCATGTAATGCCGGCCGGCGGCTGTGGGCCCTTGAGTGCGGC
Source organism: Pseudophryne corroboree (assembly GCF_028390025.1). Taxonomy (NCBI): domain Eukaryota; kingdom Metazoa; phylum Chordata; class Amphibia; order Anura; family Myobatrachidae; genus Pseudophryne; species Pseudophryne corroboree. Next base: position 1,028,469,299 of record NC_086445.1, read on the forward strand.
GGGGCCCCAGTGCAATGCACTGCCTGCCCCGCCAGTAGTTCCGCCCCTGCTCTGGTGTCTCTGCTGCATGTGACACTGTGACCTCTCTCTCCTCATACAGACACTACATCCCTAGGTCCTCAGGACACTGTCCTATCCTGGGTCTCATCCTGCTTATCTAATCACTCTCTCAGTGTTCTCCTCTCTGGGTCTCTGCTACATGTGACACTGTGACCTCTTCTCATACAGACACTACATCCCTAGGTCCTCAGGGCACTGTCCTATCCTGGTCTCATCCTACTTATCTAATCGCTCTCTCAGTGTTCCCCTCTCTGGTGTCTCTGCTGCATGTGACACTGTGACCTCTCTCTCCTCATACAGACACTACATCCCTAGGTCCTCAGGACACTGTCCTATCCTGGGTCTCATCCTGCTTATCTAATCACTCTCTCAGTGTTCTCCTCTCTGGGTCTCTGCTACATGTGACACTGTGACCTCTTCTCATACAGACACTACATCCCTAGGTCCTCAGGACACTGTCCTATCCTGGGTCTCATCCTACTTATCTAATCGCTCTCTCAGTCTTCCCCTCTCTGGTGTCTCTACTGCATGTGACACTGTGACCTCTCGTCATGCAGACACTACATCCCTAGGTCCTCAGGACACTGTCCTATCCTGGGTCTCATCCTGCTTATCTAATCACTCTCTCAGTGTTCTCCTCTCTGGGTCTCTGCTACATGTGACACTGTGACCTCTCCTCATACAGACACTACATCCCTAGGTCCTCAGGGCACTGTCCTATCCTGGGTCTCATCCTACTTATCTAATCGCTCCCTCAGTGTTCCCCTCTCTGGGTCTCTGCTACATGTGACACTGTGACCTCTCCTCATACAGACACTACATCCCTAGGTCCTCAGGGCACTGCCCTATCCTGGGTCTCATCCTACTTATCTAATCGCTCTCTCAGTGTTCCCCTCTCTGGTCTCTGCTACATGTGACACTGTGACCTCTCCTCATACAGACACTACATCCCCAGGTCCTCAGGACACTTTCCTATCCTGGGTCTCATCCTACTTATCTAATTGCTCTCTCAGTGTTCCCCTCTCTGGTGTCTCTGCTACATGTGACACTGTGACCTCTCCTCATACAGACACTACATCCCCAGGTCCTCAGGACACTGTCCTATCCTGGGTCTCATCCTACTTATCTAATCGCTGTGTTCCCCTCTCTGGTGTCTCTACTGCATGTGACACTGTGACCTCTCCTCATACAGACACTACATCCCTAGGTCCTCAGGACATTGTCCTATCCTGGGTCTCATCCTATTCATCTAATCACTCTCTCAGTGTTCCCCTCCCTGGGTCTCTCTGCAGCATGTGACACTGTGACCACTCCTCATACAGACACTACATCCCTAGGTCCTCAGGGCACTGTCCTATCCTGGTCTCATCCTACTTATCTAATCGCTGTGTTCCCCTCTCTGGTGTCTCTGCTGCATGTGACACTGTGACCTCTCCTCATACAGACACTACATCCCTAGGTCATCAGGACACTGTCCTATTCCAGGTCTCATCCTACTTATCTAATCGCTCTCTCAGTGTTCCCCTCTCTGGTGTCTCTGCTGCATGTGACACTGTGACCTCTCCTCATACAGACACTACATCCCTAGGTCCTCAGCGCACTGTCTGTCCTATCCTGGGTCTCATCCTACTTATCTAATTGCTCTCTCAGTGTTCCCATCTCTGGGTCTCTCTGCTGCATGTGACACTGTGACCTCTTGTCATACAGACACTACATCCCTAGGTCCTCAGGACACTGTCCTATCCTGGGTCTCATCCTACTTATTTACACGCTCTCAGTGTTCCCCTCTCTGGTGTCTCTGCTCAATGTGACACTGTGACCTCTCCTCATACAGACACTACATCCCTAGGTCCTCAGGACACTGTCCTATCCTGGGTCTCATCCTACTTATTTAAACGCTCTCAGTGTTCCCCTCTCTGGTGTCTCTGCTCAATGTGACACTGTGACCTCTCCTCATACAGACACTACATCCCTAGGTCCTCAGGACATTGTCCTATCCTGGGTCTCACCCTATTCATCTAATCACTCTCTCAGTGTTCCCCTCCCTGGGTCTCTCTGCAGCATGTGACACTGTGACCACTCCTCATACAAACACTACATCCCTAGGTCCTCAGGACACTGTCCTATCCTGGTCTCATCCTACTTATCTAATCACTCTCTCAGTGTTCCCCTCTCTGGTGTCTCTGCTGCATGTGACACTGTGACCTCTCGTCATACAGACACTACATCCCTAGGTCCTCGGGGCACTGACCTATCCTGGGTCTCATCCTACGTATCTAATCGCTCTCTCAGTGTTCTTCTCTCTGGTGTCTCTACTGCATGTGACACTGACCTCTCGTCATACAGACACTACATCCCTAGGTCCTCAGGGCACTGTCCTATCCTGGGTCTCATCCTACTTATCTAATCGCTCTCTCAGTGTTTTCCTCTCTGGTGTCTCTACTGCATGTGACACTGACCTCTCGTCATACAGACACTACATCCCTAGGTCCTCGGGGCACTGACCTATCCTGGGTCTCATCCTACTTATATAATCGCTCTCTCAGTGTTTCCCTCTCTGGTGTCTCTGCTGCATGTGACACTGTGACCTCTCGTCATACAGACACTACATCCCTAGGTCCTCGGGGCACTGACCTATCCTGGGTCTCATCCTACTTATATAATCGCTCTCTCAGTGTTTCCCTCTCTGGTGTCTCTGCTGCATGTGACACTGTGACCTCTCGTCATACAGACACTACATACCTAGGTCCTCAGGACATTGTCCTATCCTGGGTCTCACCCTATTCATCTAATCACTCTCTCAGTGTTCCCCTCCCTGGGTCTCTCTGCAGCATGTGACACTGTGACCACTCCTCATACAAACACTACATCCCTAGGTCCTCAGGACACTGTCCTATCCTGGTCTCATCCTACTTATCTAATCACTCTCTCAGTGTTCCCCTCTCTGGTGTCTCTGCTGCATGTGACACTGTGACCTCTCGTCATACAGACACTACATCCCTAGGTCCTCGGGGCACTGACCTATCCTGGGTCTCATCCTACGTATCTAATCGCTCTCTCAGTGTTCTCCTCTCTGGTTTCTCTACTGCATGTGACACTGACCTCTCGTCATACAGACACTACATCCCTAGGTCCTCAGGGCACTGTCCTATCCTGGTCTCATCCTACTTATCTAATCGCTCTCTCAGTGTTCTCCTCTCTGGTGTCTCTACTGCATGTGACACTGACCTCTCGTCATACAGACACTACATCCCTAGGTCCTCGGGGCACTGACCTATCCTGAGTCTCATCCTACTTATCTAATCACTCTCTGTGTTCCCCTCTCTGGTGTCTCTGCTGCATGTGACACTGTGACCTCTCGTCATACAGACACTACATCCCTAGGTCCTCAGGGCACTGTCCTATCCTGAGTCTCATCCTACTTATCTAATCCCTCTCTCAGTGTTACCCTCTCTGGTGTCTCTACTGCATGTGACACTGTGACCTCTCCTCATACAGACACTACATCCCTAGGTCTTCAGGACACTGTCCTATCCTGGGTCTCATCCTACTTATCTAATCGCTCTCTCAGTGTTTCCCTCTCTGGTGTCTCTGCTGCATATGACACTGTGACCTCTCGTCATACAGACACTACATCCCTAGGTCCTCAGGGCACTGACCTATCCTGGGTCTCATCCTACTTATCTAATCGCTCTCTCAGTGTTTCCCTCTCTGGTGTCTCTACTACATGTGACACTGTGACCTCTCCTCATACAGACACAACATCCCTAGGTCTTCAGGACACTGTCCTATCCTGAGTCTCATCCTACTTATCTAATCGCTCTCTCAGTGTTCCCCTCTCTGGTGTCTCTACTGCATGTGACACTGTGACCTCTCCTCATACAGACACTACATCCCTAGGTCCTCAGGACACTGTCCTGTCCTGAGTCTCATCCTACTTATCTAATCGCTCTCTCAGTGTTCCCATCTCTGGGTCTCTCTGCTACATGTGACACTGTGACCACTCCTCATACAGACACTACATCCCTAGGTCTTCAGGACACTGTACTATCCTGGTGTCATCCTACTTATCTAATCGCTCTCTCATTGTTCCCCTCTCTGGGTCTCTCTGCTACATGTGACACTGTGACCACTCCTCATACAGACACTATATCCCTAGGTCCTCAGGGCACTGTCCTATCCTGGTCTCATCCTACTTATCTAATCGCTCTCTCAGTCTTCCCCTCTCTGGGTCTCTACTGCATGTGACACTGTGATCTCTCCTCATACAGACACTACATCCCTAGGTCCTCAGGACACTGTCCTATCCCAGGTCTCATCCTACTTATCTAATCGCTCTCTCAGTGTTCCCCTCTCTGGTGTCTCTGCTGCATGTGACACTGTGACCTCTCCTCATACAGACACTACATCCCTAGGTCCTCAGCGCACTGTCCTATCCTGGGTCTCATCCTACTTATCTAATTGCTCTCTCAGTGTTCCCATCTCTGGGTCTCTCTGCTGCATGTGACACTGTGACCTCTTGTCATACAGACACTACATCCCTAGGTCCTCAGGATACTGTCCTATCCTGGGTCTCATCCTACTTATTTAAACGCTCTCAGTGTTCCCCTCTCTGGTGTCTCTGCTCAATGTGACACTGTGACCTCTCCTCATACAGACACTACATCCCTAGGTCCTCAGGACATTGTCCTATCCTGGGTCTCATCCTATTAATCTAATCACACTCTCAGTGTTCCCCTCCCTGGGTCTCTCTGCAGCATGTGACACTGTGACCACTCCTCATACAGACACTACATCCCTAGGTCCTCAGGGCACTGTCCTATCCTGGGTCTCATCCTACTTATCTAATCACTCTCTCAGTGTTCCCCTCCCTGGGTCTCTCTGCAGCATGTGACACTGTGACCACTCCTCATACAGACACTACATCCCTAGGTCCTCAGGACACTGTCCTATCCTGGTCGCATCCTACTTATCTAATCGCTCTCTCAGTGTCCCCCTCTCTGGTGTCTCTACTGCATGTGACACTGACCTCTCGTCATACAGACACTACATCCCTAGATCCCTAGGTCCTCAGGGCACTGTCCTATCCTGGGTCTCATCCTACTTATCTAATCTCTCTCTCAGTGTTTCCCTCTCTGGTGTCTCTGCTGCATGTGACACTGTGACCTCTCGTCATACAGACACTACATCCCTAGGTCCTCGGGGCACTGACCTATCCTGGGTCTCATCCTACTTATCTAATCGCTCTCTCAGTGTTCCCCTCTCTGGTGTCTCTACTGCATGTGACATGGGTGACCTCTCGTCATACAGACACTACATCCCTAGGTCCTCAGGGCACTGTCCTATCCTGGTCTCATTCTACTTATCTAATCGCTGTCTCAGTGTTCCCCTCTCTGGTGTCTCTACTGCATGTGACACTGTGACCTCTCGTCATACGGACACTACATCACTAGGTCTTCAGGACACTGTCCTATCCTGAGTCTTATCCTACTTATCTAATCACTCTCAGTGTTCCCCTCACTGAGTCTCTGCTACATGTGACACTGTGACCACTCCTCATACAGACACTACATCCCTAGGTCCTCAGGGCACTGTCCTATCCTGGTCTCATCCTACTTATCTAATCGCTCTCTCAGTCTTCCCCTCTCTGGGTCTCTACTGCATGTGACACTGTGATCTCTCCTCATACAGACACTACATCCCTAGGTCCTCAGGACACTGTCCTATCCCAGGTCTCATCCTACTTATCTAATCGCTCTCTCAGTGTTCCCCTCTCTGGTGTCTCTGCTGCATGTGACACTGTGACCTCTCCTCATACAGACACTACATCCCTAGGTCCTTAGCGCACTGTCCTATTCTGGGTTTCATCTTACTTATCTAATTGCTCTCTCAGTGTTCCCATCCCTGGGTCTCTCTGCTGCATGTGACACTGTGACCTCTTGTCATACAGACACTACATCCCTAGGTCCTCAGGACACTGTCCTATCCTGGGTCTCATCCTACTTATTTAAACGCTCTCAGTGTTCCCCTCACTGAGTCTCTACTGCATGTGACACTGTGACCTCTCCTCATACAGACACTACATCCCTAGGTCCTCAGGGCACTGTCCTATCCTGGGTCTCATCCTACTTATCTAATCACTCTCTCAGTGTTCCCCTCTCTGGTCTCTGCTGAATGTGACACTGTGACCTCTCCTCATACAGACACTACATCCCTAGGTCCTCAGGTCACTGTCCTATCCTGGGTCTCAAGCTACTTATCTAATCGCTCTCTCAGTGTTCCCCTGTCTGGGTCTCTGCTGCATGTGACACTGTGACCTCTCCTCATACAGACACTTCATCCCTTGGTCCTCAGGACACTGTCCTATCCTGGTCTCATCCTACTTATCTAATCGCTCTCTCAGTGTTCCCCTCTCTGGGTCTCTACTACATGTGACACTGTGACCTCTCCTCATACAGACACTACATCCCTAGGTCCTCAGGGCACTGTCCTATCTTGGGTCTCATCCTACTTATCTAATCACTCTCAGTGTCCCCCTCTCTGGTGTCTCTGCTGCATATGATACTGTGACCTCTCCTCATACAGACACTACATCCCTAGGTCCTCAGGGCACTGTCCTATCCTGGTCTCATCCTACTTATCTAATCGCTCTCTCAGTGTTCCCATCTCTGGGTCTCTCTGCTGCATGTGACACTGTGACCTCTCGTCATACAGACACTACATCCCTAGGTCCTCAGGACACTGTCCTATCCTGGGTCTCATCCTACTTATCTAATCGCTCTCTCAGTGTTCCCCTCTCTGGTGTCTCTGCTGCATGTGACACTGTGACCTCTCCTCATACAGACACTACATCCCTAGGTCCTCAGGGCACTGTCCTATCCTGGGTCTCATCCTACTTATATAATCGCTCTCTCAGTGTTCCCCTCTCTGGTCTCTACTGCATGTGACACTATGACCTCTCCTCATACAGACACTACATCCCTAGGTCCTCAGGACACTGTCCTATCCTGGTCGCATCCTACTTATCTAATCTCTCTCACAGTGTTCCCATCTCTGGGTCTCTGCTGCATGGGACACTGTGACCTCTCCTCATACAGACACTACATCCCTAGGTCCTCAGGGCACTGTCCTATCCTGGGTCTCATCCTACTTATCTAATCGCTCTCTGTGTTCCCCTCTCTGGTGTCTCTGCTGTGTGTGACACTGTGACCTCTCCTCATACAGACACTACATCCCTAGGTCCTCAGGGCACTGTCCTATCCTGGTCTCATCCTACTTATCTAATCTCTCTCTCAGTGTTCCCATCTCTGGGTTTCTCTGACGCATGTGACACTGTGACCACTCCTCATACAGACACTACATCCCTAGGTCCTCAGGGCACTGTCCTATCCTGAGTCTCATCCTACTTATCTAATCGCTATTTCATTGTTCCCCTCCCTGGGTCTCTCTGCTACATGTGACACTGTGACCACTCCTCACACAGACACTACATCCCTAGGTCCTCAGGGCACTGTCCTATCCTGGGTCTCATCCTACTTATCTAATCGCTCTCTCAGTCTTCCCCTCTCTGGGTCTCTACTGCATGTGACACTGTGATCTCTCCTCATACAGACACTACATCCCTAGGTCCTCAGGGCACTGTCCTATCCTGGTCTCATCCTACTTATCTAATCTCTCTCTCAGTGTTCCCATCTCTGGGTTTCTCTGACGCATGTGACACTGTGACCACTCCTCATACAGACACTACATCCCTAGGTCCTCAGGGCACTGTCCTATCCTGGGTCTCATCCTACTTATCTAATCGCTCTCTCAGTCTTCCCCTCTCTGGGTCTCTACTGCATGTGACACTGTGATCTCTCCTCATACAGACACTACATCCCCAGGTCCTCAGGACACTGTCCTATCCTGGGTCTCAACCTACTTATCTAATCGCTCTCTCAGTGTTCCCCTCTCTGGTGTCTCTGCTGCATGTGACACTGTGACCTCTCCTCATACAGACGCTACATCCCCAGGTCCTCAGGACACTGTCCTATCCTGGGTCTCATCCTACTTATCTAATCGCTCTCCCAGTGTTCCCCTCTCTGGTGTCTCTGCTGCATGTGACACTGTGACCTCTCCTCATACAGACGCTACATCCCTAGGTCCTCAGGGCACTGTCCTATCCTGGGTCTCATCCTACTTATCTAATCACTCTCTCAGTGTTCCCCTCCCTGGGTCTCTCTGCTACATGTGACACTGTGACCTCTCCTCATACAGACACTATATCCCTAGGTCCTCAGGGCACTGTCCTATCCTGGGTCTCATCCTACTTATCTAATCGCTCTCTCAGTGTTCCCCGCTCTGGTCTCTGCTGCATGTGACACTGTGACCTCTCCTCATACATACACTACATCCCTAGGTCCTCAGGGCACTGTCCTATCCTGGGTCTCATCCTAATTATCTAATCACTCTCTCTGAGTCTCTCTGTTGCATGTGACACTGTGACTGCTCTCTCCTCAAACAGGCACTACAAAAGGGGGAAAAATAACATTGGTTTCCCCTGTTTTTCCAATATCCAGCACCAGACAGAACTAGCTGGGGTGGGAGCGGGGGGTTGATAATATAGAAAAGGACACACAGCGTTGGGTCCCCTGACATAACGGCAACCAGCTCCAATCTGGTCAGTCAAGGGCTGGAATCCCTTGGGAAGAAAGGACCCCCCCTCAACAATGGGATTCCCACTTCCAAAGGAAAACCATCCTACATGATAATAGTAATGCAGAGATCTCAGTTACATACGTTTGCAAACAAATGGTAAGCCACCAGCCATGGTAATGCATTTCTGCTCTGCTGGTCCTACAGTATATGATGCTTCTCAGTACAGTGATACACAGAATGGCAGCTGCTCAAATATATTATATATACTGTAAATGAGATCTCTGCATTGCTATTATCAGGTAGGATGTATGACCATTTTGCTGGTCCATTATGGTGTGCTGGGGGAATTTGTTTGTTTTTCTTATCTAGATTGGCCTGTCCCTTGTATGCACCAGTGATGGACCAATAAATTGATTTAAACAACTACCACCCTGTGTATTAATCTTTCAAAAACAGAGCTAATAATTTATCTACCAACCACCAGAAGCTTCTTGCCTAACATCTCTATCGCTGCCTTAATATAATGATGTATCCTTTACACCATAAATCTAGTGTGTACCCACATCCTGTTACATACAGCTAAGAAACATATCCTGAATATGCCCATAATCCACATTACACACAGCAAAAAGTCTAATTCATGGACTGATTATTTCCAGCATTGATCATTGCAATAGTCTCTCTACTGGTCTTCTCCTAAACAGACTTTCATCCCTACAATCTAATCCGAATGCATCTATTATGAATGATCTTCCTCGTAAGTCAATCATCTTCTGCTGCTCCGCACTCTCAGTCCTTACATTGGTCATCTGTATTTTACTGAATCCAGTATAAACTACATCTGCACCAACATTCATCTCTTTAATACATGTGTTTTCTTTCTATACTGAAACAACCAAAAAAAGCCATTTGTTTCCCCCAGCACCCTGAATGATAACCGTAACCAGATATAAATTCCACATAATAATAGAATTCAGAGATCTTGGTTACACATATTTGCGCAAATGTGTGAATAAGCCCCAAAGCCGCATCAAGGCGTCTCTGTATATTTGGGGTCCCTAGCGCTATATCTAGGTGCAGGGTGTGGCACCCCAAAACACCAGCATAAGCCAGAAAGCCCAGCGTAGCATACCAGTGAAAAAACTATGGTGTTAATAAATTAGTATTTAGGAAGCCGAAGCTATAGAGAAAGTGATACAAAAATTAAATGGAATTAAGATAGAGAAATAGTGTTAAAAAATTAATAAGTGAAAAGTGTTAATAGAATGTAAAGGTATGCCACACTAAGGCCATCCAGCTCAGCCAGTCCAGAGGCACCACACCTCACACCTCCATTACCCCAATCTGGGTCTAAGATTAACCAGCAAGGAGCCACATGATAATGGCTCCTTACTACAATATGTCTAAGCTAAGAGCTACCTACCTTGGAGCAACCCCATAATGCTCCATGTGGCATGTCAGGGCCTGCACCTCCTCCTAATGCAGGAACCTCTCTGCCTCTCACAACAAACATATATATTGGTAGATGCTCAATTAGCTTAGTGATATCATTCAGGTGCTCGAAAGGGAGGGGTATTTCTAAGCAAGAAAAAAAGGCATTTGTTTCCCCCAGCACCCTGAATGATAACCGTAACCAGATATAAATTCCACATAATAACAGAATTCTGAGATCTTCGTTACACATATTTGCGCAAATGTGTGAATAAGCCCCAAAGCTGCATCAAGGCGTCTCTTTATATTTGGGGTCCCTAGCGCTATATCTAGGTGCAGGGTGTGGCACCCCAAAACACCAGCATAAGCCAGAAAGCCCAGCGTAGCATACCAGTGAAAAAACTATAGTGTTAATAAATTAGTATTTAGGAAGCTGAAGCTATAGAGAAAGTGATACAAAAATGAAATGTAATTAAAATAGAGAAAAATAAGAATTTACTTACCGATAATTCTATTTCTCGTAGTCCGTAGTGGATGCTGGGGACTCCGTCAGGACCATGGGGAATAGCGGGCTCCGCAGGAGACAGGGCACATCTAAAAAGCTTTTTAGGTCACATGGTGTGTACTGGCTCCTCCCCCTATGACCCTCCTCCAAGCCTCAGTTAGGTACTGTGCCCGGACGAGCGTACACAATAAGGAAGGATCTTGAATCCCGGGTAAGACTCATACCAGCCACACCAATCACACCGTACAACTTGTGATCTGAACCCAGTTAACAGTATGATAACAAAACGAAGTAGCCTCTGAAAGATGGCTCACAACAATAGTAATAACCCGATTTTTGTAACAATAACTATGTACAAGCATTGCAGACAATCCGCACTTGGGATGGGCGCCCAGCATCCACTACGGACTACGAGAAATAGAATTATCGGTAAGTAAATTCTTATTTTCTCTAACGTCCTAGTGGATGCTGGGGACTCCGTCAGGACCATGGGGATTATACCAAAGCTCCCAAACGGGCGGGAGAGTGCGGATGACTCTGCAGCACCGAATGAGAGAACTCCAGGTCCTCCTTAGCCAGAGTATCAAATTTGTAAACTTTTACAAACGTGTTCTCCCCTGACCACGTAGTTGCTCGGCAAAGTTGTAATGCCGAGACCCCTCGGGCAGCCGCCCAAGATGCGCCCACTTTCCTAGTGGAGTGGGCCTTTACAGATTTAGGCTGTGGCAGGCCTGCCACAGAATGTGCAAGTTGGATTGTGCTACAGATCCAACGTGCAATCGTCTGTTTAGACGCAGGAGCACCCATCTTGTTGGATGCATACAATATAAACAGCAAGTCAGACTTTCTGACTCCAGCCGTCCTAAACTATATATATATAAATATATTTTTAGGGTCCTGACAACGTCTAGTAACTTGGAGTCCTCCAAGTCCCTAGTAGCCGCAGGCACCATAATAGGTTGTTTCAGGTGAAAACCTGACACCCCCTTAGGAAGAAAACTGGAGACGAGTCCCAGTTCTGCCCTGTCCGAATGGAAAATTAAATATGGCTTTTATAAGACAAAGCCGCCCATTCTGACAATCGCCTGGCCGAGGCCAGGACGAACAGCATGGTCACTGTCCATGTGAGATATTGGTCAACAGCATGTTCACTTTCCATGTGAGATATTTCAAATCCACAGATTTGAGCGGTTCAAACCAATATGATTTTAAGGAATCCCAACACTATGTTGAGATCACACGGTGCCACTAAAGGCACAAAAAAGGGGTGTATATGCAATACTCCCTTGACAATCTGGACTTCAGGAACTGAAGTCAATTCTTTCCGGAAGAAATTCTACAGGGCCGAAACTTAAAACCTTAAAGAACCCCAATTTTAGGCTCAAAACACTCCTGTTTTCAGGAAGTGTAGAAATCGACCTAGTTGAATTTTCTTCGTGGGGCCTTCCTGGCCTCACCCCCGCAACATATTTTCACCACATGTGGTGATGACGTTGTGCGGTCACCTCCTTCCTGGCTTTGACCAGGGTAGGTATGACCTCTTATGGAATGCCTTTTTCCTTCAGGATCCGGCATTCAACCGCCATGCCGTCAAACGCAGCCGCGGTAAGTCTTGGAATAGACATGGTACCTGCTGAAGCAAGTCCCTTCTTAGCTCCCCAGGCCCTTAGTCCTCTGTGAGCATCTCTTGAAGTTCCGGGTACCAAGTCCCTCTTGGCCAATCCGGAGTCACGAGTATAGTTCATACTCCTCTATGTCTTATAATTCTCAATACCTTGGTTATGAGAAGCAGAGGAGGGAACACATACACCGACTGTTACACCCACGGTGTTACCAGGACATCCACAGCTATCGCCTGAAGGTCTCATGACCTGGCGCAATACCTGTCCCGTTTTTTGTTCGGGCGGGACGCCATCATTTCCACCTTTGGTCTTTGCCAATGGTTCACAATCATGCGGAAAAACTTCCCTATGAAGTTCCCACTCTCCCGGGTGGAGGTCATGCCTGCTGAGGAAGTCTGCTTCCCAGTCGTCCACTCCCGGACAGAACACTGCTGACAGTGCTATCACATGATTTTCCGCCTAGCGAAAAATCCTTGCAGTCTTTTCACTGCCCTCCAGCTTCTTGTGCCGCCCTTTCTGTTTACGTGGGCGACTGCCGTGATGTTATCCCACTGGATCAATACCGGCTGACCTTGAAGCAGAGGTCTTGCTAAGTTTAGAGCATTATAATTTTGCTCTTAACTCCATCTATGTGGAGAGAATTCTCCAGACTTGATCACACTTTCCTGGAAATTTTTTCCCTGTGTGACTGCTCCCCAGCCTCTCAGGCTGGCCTCCGTGGTCACCAGCATCCAATCCTGAATGCTGAATCTGTGGCCCTCTAGAAGATGAGCACTCTGTAATCACCACAGGAGAGACACCCTTGTCCTTAGATATAGGGTTATCCGCTGATGCATCTGAAGATGCGATCCGGACCATTTGTCCAGCAGATCCCACTGAAGAGTTCTTGCGTGAAATCTGCCGAATGGAATTGCTTCGTAATAAGCCACCATTTTTACCAGGACTCTTGTGCACTGATGCACTGACACTTTTCCTGGTTTTAGGAGGATCCCGATTAGCTCGGATAACTCCCTGGCTTTCTCCTCTGGGAGAAACACCTTTTTCTGGACTGTGTCCAGAATCATCCCTAGGAACAGTAGACGTGTCCTCGGAAAAGCTGCGATTTTGGAATATTTAGAATCCACTCGTGCTGTCGTAGAACTATTAAAGATAGTGCTACTCCGACCTCCAACTGTTCTCTGGACCTTGCCCTTATCAGGGAAGCGTACCAGTTTCTTTTAAGAAGAATCATCATTTCGGCCAATACCTTGGTAAAGACCCGTGGCGCCGTGGACAATCCAAACGGCAGCGTCTGAACTGATAGTGACAGTTCTGTACCACGAACCTGAGGTACCCTTGGTGAGAAGGGCAATTTTGGACATGTAGGTAAGTGTCCCTGATATCCAGTGACACCATATCGTCCCCTTCCTGGTTCGCTATCACTGCTCTGAGTGACTCCATCTTGATTTGAACGCTTGTATGTAAGTGTTCAAATATTTCAGATCTCACCGAGCCGTTTGGCTTCAGTACCACAATATAGTGTGGAATAATACCCCCTCCCTTGTTGTAGGAGGGGTACTTTGATTATCCCCTGCTGGGAATACAGCCTGTGAATTGTTTCCAATACTACCTCCCTGTCGGAGGTAGACGTTGGTAAAACAGACTTCCGGAACTTGTGAGGAGGAGACATCTCGAATTTCCAATGTACACCTGGGATACTACATGTAGGATCCAGGAGTCCCCTTGCAAGTGAGCCCACTGCGTGCTGAAACTCTTGAGATGACCCCCTACCGCACCTGAGTCCGCTTGTACTGCCCCAGCGTCATGCTGCGGACTTGGCAGAAGCTGTGAAGGGCTTCTGTTCTGTTGCCATGGCCACCAGGTCCGATGGACCGCCCCTTTATACGGCAATACTTCCATGTGCCGTCTGGAATCTGCCTCACCTGACCACTGTCGTGTCTTCGTCTGGCAGATATGGACATCACATTTACTCTTGATGCCAGAATGCAAATATCCCTCTGCGCATCACGCATATATAGAAATGCATCCTTAAAATGCTCTATAGACAATAAAATATTGTCCCTGTCAAGGGTATCAAAATTTTCAGTCAGGAAATCCGACCAAGCCCCCTCAGCGCTGCACATCCAGTCTGAGGCGATTGCTGGTCGTAGTATAACACCAGTATGTGTGTATATACTTCTTAGGCTATTTTTCAGCTTCTTATCAGCTGGCTCCTTGAGGGCGGCCGTATCTGGAGACGGTAACGCCACTTGTTTTTATAAGCGTGTGAGCGCCTTATCCACCCTAAGGTGTGTTTCCCAACTCGCCCTTACTTCTGGCGGGAAAGGGTATACCGCCCATAACTTTCTATCGGAGGAACCCCACGTATCACCACACACTTCATTTAATTTATCTGATTCAGGCAAAACTACAAGTAGTTTATTCACACCCTACAAAATACCCTTATTTGTGGTACTTGTAGTATCAGAAATATGTAACACCTCCTTCATGCCCTTAACATGTAACGTGTGGCCCTAAAGGAAAATACGTTTGTTTCTTCACCGTCGACACTGGAGTCAGTGTCCGTGAGGTAAATGGGCGTTTTTACAAGCCCCTGACGGTGTCTGAGACGCCTGGACAGGTACTAATTTGTTTGCCGGTCGTCTCATGTCGTCAACCGGCTTGCAGCGTGTTGACATGATCACGTACTTCCACAAGTAAGCCATCCATTCTGGTGTCGACTCCCTAGAGAGTGACATCACCATTACAGGCAATTTGCTCCGCCTCCTCACCAACATTTTCCTCATACATGTCGACACACACGTACCGACTTACAGCACACACACAGGGAATGCTCTGATAGAGGACAGGACCCACTAGCCCTTTGGGGAGACAGAGGGAGAGTTTGCCAGCACACACCAAAATGCTATAATTATACAGGGACAACCTTTATATAAGTGTTCCTCCCTTATAGCATTTAATATATATTTATATCGCCAAATCAGTGCCCCCCCTCTCTGTTTTAACCCTGTTTCTGCAGTGCAGTGCAGGGGAGAGCATGGGAGCCTTCCCCTCAGCCTTTCTGTGAGGGAAAATGGCGCTGTGTGCTGAGGAGAATAAGCTCCGCCCCTTTATCGGCGGGCTTTTCCTCCCGGTTTTTTAAGAACTGGCCTGGGTTAAAATACATACATATAGCCTTAATGGCTATATGTGATGTATTTATTTTGCCAAATAGGTATTTATATTGCTGCCCAGGGCGCCCCCAGCAGCGCCCTGCACCCTCCGTGACCATGTCAGTGAGCCGTGTGACAACAATGGCGCACAGCTGCAGTGCTGTGCGCTACCTCTCTGAAGACTGTGAAGTCTTCTGCCGCCTGTTTCCGGACCTCCGTCTCTGCCGTCTTCAGCGTCTGTAAGGGGGATCGGCGGCGCGGCTCCGGGACGAACCCCAGGCTGACCTGTGTTCCGACTCCCTCTGGAGCTCAGTGTCCAGTAGCCTAAGATCCCAATCCATCCTGCACGCAGGTGAGTTGGAGATCTCTCCCCTAAGTCCCTCGTTGCAGTGATCCTGTTGCCAGCAGGAATCACTGAGTGAAAACCTAAAAAAAAACTTTTCCAAACAGCTCTTTAAGAGAGCCATCCAGATTGCACCCTTCTCGGACGGGCACAAAAACCTAACTGAGGCTTGGAGGAGGGTCATAGGGGGAGGAGCCAGTACACACCATGTGACCTAAAAAGCTTTTTAGATGTGCCCTGTCTCCTGCGGAGCCCGCTATTCCCCATGGTCCTGACGGAGTCCCCAGCATCCACTAGGACGTTAGAGAAATAAGATTTTACTCACCGGTAAATCTATTTCTCGTAGTCCGTAGTGGATGCTGGGACTCCGTAAGGACCATGGGGATTAGCGGCTCCGCAGGAGACTGGGCACAACTAAAGAAAGCTTTAGGACTACCTGGTGTGCACTGGCTCCTCCCACTAAGACCCTCCTCCAGACCTCAGTGCCCGGAAGAGCTGACACAATAAGGAAGGATTTTGAATCCCGGGTAAGACTCATACCAGCCACACCAATCACACCGTATAACTCGTGATACTATACCCAGTTAACAGTATGAAATATAACTGAGCCTCTCAACAGATGGCTCAACAATAACCCTTTAGTTAGGCAATAACTATAAACAAGTATTGCAGACAATCCGCACTTGGGATGGGCGCCCAGCATCCACTACGGACTACGAGAAATAGATTTACCGGTGAGTAAAATCTTATTTTCTCTGACGTCCTAAGTGGATGCTGGGACTCCGTAAGGACCATGGGGATTATACCAAAGCTCCCAAACGGGCGGGAGAGTGCGGATGACTCTGCAGCACCGAATGAGCAAACTCTAGGTCCTCCTCGGCCAGGGTATCAAACTTGTAGACTCTTACAAAAATGTTTTAACCCGACCAAGTAACAGCTCGGCAAAGTTGTAAAGCCGAGACCCCACGGGCAGCCGCCCAAGAAGAGCCCACTTTCCTCGTGGAATGGGCTTTTACAGATTTAGGGTGCGGCAGTCCAGCCGCAGAATGTGCAAGTTGAATCGTGCTACAGATCCAGCGAGCAATCGTCTGCTTAGAAGCAGGAGCACCCAGCTTGTTGGGTGCATACAGGAGAAATAGCGAGTCAGTTTTCCTGACTCCAGCTGTCCTGGAAACATATACTTTTCAGGGCCCTGACTACATCCAGTAACTTGGAATCCTCCAAGTGCCAAGTAGCCGCAGGCACCACAATAGGTTGGTTCACATGAAAAACTGATACCACCTTAGGAAGGAATTGGGAACGAGTCCTCAATTCCGCCTTATCCATATAAAATACAGATAAGGGCTTTTGTATGACAAAGCCGCCAATTCTGATACACGCCTGGCCGACGCCAAGGCCCACAGAATGACCACTTTCCACGTGAGGTATTATAGCTCCACGGATTTAAGTGGCTCAACCCAATGCGACTTCAGGAAATCCAACACCACGTTGAGATCCCACGGTGCCACTGGAGGCACAAACGGGGGCTGACTATGCAGCACTCCCTTAACAAAAGTCTGAACTTCAGGCAGTGAAGCCAGTTAAATTTTGGAAGAGAATCGATAGAGCCGAAATCTGGACCTTAATGGAACCCAATTTTAGGCCCATAGTCACCTCTGACTGTAGGAAGTGCAGAAATCGACCTAGCTGAAATTTCTCCTTTGGGGCCTTCCTGGCCTCACAGTACGCAACATATTTCCGCCATATGCGGTGATAATGGTTTGCGTTCACTTCTTTCCTAGCTTTAAATAGCGTAGGGATAACTTCCTCCGGCATTCCCTTTTCCTTCAGGATCTGGCGTTCAATCGCCATGCCGTCAACGCAGCCGCGGTACGTCTTGGAACAGACAGGCCCCCTGCTGCAGCAGGTCCTGTCTGAGCGGCAGAGGCCATGGGTCCTCTGAGATCATTTCTTGAAATTCTGGTTACCAAGCTCTTCTTGGCCAACCCGGAACAATGAGTATAGTTCTTACTCCTCTCCTTCTTATTATTCTCATTACCCTGGGTAAGAGAGGCAGAGAAGGGAACACATACACCGACTGGTACACCCACGGTGTTACCAAAGCGTCCACAGCTATCGCCTGAGGGTCCTTGACCTGGCGCAATATCTTTGTAACTTTTAGTTGAGGCGGGACGCCATCATGTCCACCTGTGGCCTTTCCCAATGGTGTACAATCATTTGGAAGACTTCTGGATGAAGTCCCCACTCTCCCGGGTGGAGGTTGTGTCTTCTGAGAAAGTCTGCTTCTCAGTTGTCCACTCCGGGATTGAACACTGCTGACAGTGCTAACACATGATTTTCCGCCCATCGGAGAATCCTTGTGGCTTCTGCCATCGCCATCCTGCTTCTTGTGCCGCCCTGTCGGCTTACATGAGCGACCGCCGTGATGTTGTCTGACTGGATCAGCACCGGCCGGTGTTGAACCAGGGTCTAGCCTGACTTAGGGCATTGTAAATGGCCCTCAGTTCCAGAATATTTATGTGTAGGGAAGTCTCCTGACTTTTCCATAGCCTTGGACGTTCCTTCCCTGTGTGACTGCCCCCCAGCCTCGAAGGCTGGCATCCGTGGTCACCAGGACCCAGTCCTGTATGCCGAATCTGCGGCCCCGTAGAAGATGAGCACTCTGCAGCCACCACAACAGCGACACCCTGACCCTTGGAGACAGGGTTATCCGCCGATGCATCTGAAGATGCGACCCGGACCACTTGTCCAACAGATCCCACTGGAAAATCCTTGCATGGGACCTGGCGAATGGAATTTATTCGTAAGAAGCTACCATCTTTCCCAGGGCTCGCGTGCATTGATGCACCGACACCTGTATACGTATTAGGAGGTCTCTGTCTAGAGACAACAACTTCTTGGACTTCTCCTCCGGGAGAGACCCTTTTTTATCCTGTTCTGTGTCCAGAACCATACCCAGGAACAGTAGACGCGTCGTAGGAACCAGCTGCGACTTTGGAATATTCAGAATCCAGCCGTGCTGTTGTAGCACTTTCCGAGATAGTGCTACTCCGACTAACAACTGCTCCTGGACCTCGCCTTTATAAGGAGATCGTCCAAGTACGGGATAATTATTTCGGCCATTACCTTGGTAAATACCTCGGTGCCGGGGACAGACCAACGGCAACGTCTGGAATTGGTAATGACAATCCTGTACCACAATATTGAGGTACTCCTGGTGAAGAGGGTAAATAGGGACATGCAGGTAATCATCCTTGATGTCCAGTGATACGATGAAATTCTCCAGGCTTGCAATAATCGCCCTGAGCGATTCCATTTTGAACTTGAACCTCCGTATATAAGTGTTCAAGGCTTTCAATTTTAGAATGGGTCTCACCGAACCGTCTGGTTTCGGTACCACAACATTTTGGAATAGTAACCCCGGCCTTGTTGAAGGAGGGGTACCTTGATTTCACCTGCTGGAAGTACAGCTTGTGAATTGCCGCCAGTACTACCTTTCTCCGAGGGCAGCCGGCAAGGCTGATGTGAGGTAACGGCGAGGGGGAGTCGCCTCGAACTCCAGCCTGTATCCCTGTGATACTATTTGCAGAACCTAGGGATCCACCTGTGGGCAAGCATACTGGTCCCTGAAGTTCCCGAGACGCGCCCCTACCGCACCTGTCTCGACCTGTGGAGCCCCAGCGTCATGCGGTGGACTCAGAGGAAGCAGGGGAAGATTTTGATCCTGGGAACTGGCTGCTGGTGCAGCTTCTTTCCCCTTCTTCCCTTGTCTCTGTGCAGAAAGGAAGCGCCTTTGACCCGCTTGCTTTTCTGAAGCCGAAAGGACTGTACCTGAAAATACGGTGCTTTCTTAGACTGTGAGGAAACCTGAGGTAAAAAAATTTCTTCCCAGCTGTTGCTGTGGATACGAGGTCCCAGAGACCATTCCCAAACAATTCCTCACCCTTATAAGGCAGAATCTCCATGTGCCTTTTACAGGCAGCATCACCTGTCCACTGCCGGGTTTCTAATACCCTCCTGGCAGAATGGACATTGCATTAATTCTGGATGCCAGCCGGCAAATATCCCTCTGTGCATCCTTTATATATAAGACAACGTCTTAAATATGCTCAATGTTAGCAAAATATTATCCCTGTCTTAGCGTATTAATATTATCTGACAGGGTATCAGACCACGCTGCAGCAGCACTATTTATGCTGAGGCAATTGCAGGTCTCAGTAAATAACCTGAGTGTGTAAATACAGACTTCAGGATCGCCTCCTGCTTTTTATCAGCAGGTTCCTTCAAGGTGGCCGTATCCTAAGACAGCAGTGCCACCTTTCAACAAACGTGTGAGCGCCTTATCCACCCTAAGGGATATCTCCCAACGTGACCTATCCTCTGGCGGGAAAGGGTACGCCATCAGTAACTTTTTAGAAATTACCAGTTTCTTATCGGGGGAAACCACGCTTCTTTACACACTTCATTCATTCATCTGATGGGGGAACAAAACACTGGCTGCTTTTTCTCCCCAAAAATACAACCCCTTTTATGTGGTACTTGGGTTCATGTAGAAAATGCGTAACACATTTTTCATTGCCGAGATCATGTAACGGATGTTCCTAGTGGACTGTGTATATGTCTCAACCTCGTTGACATTGAAGTCAGACTCCGTGTCGACATCTGTGTCTGCCATCTGAGGTAACGGGCGTTTTTTGAGCCCCGATGGCCTTTGAGACGCCTGGGCAGGCGCGGGCTGAGAAGCCGGCTGTCCCACAGCTGTTATGTCATCCAGCCTTTTATGTAAGGAGTTGACACTGTCGGTTAATACCTTCCACCTATCCATTCACTCTGGTGTCGGCCCCACAGGGGGCGACATCCCATTTATCGGCCTCTGCTCCGCCTCCACGTAACCTTCCTCATCCAACATGTCGACACAGCCGTACCGACACACCGCACACACACAGGGAATGCTCTGACTGAGGACAGGACCCCACAAAGTCCTTTGGGGAGACAGAGAGAGAGTATGCCAGCACACACCAGAGCACTATATAATGCAGGGATTAACACTATAACTGAGTGATTTTTCCCCAAATAGCTGCTTGTATACATATATTGCGCCTAAATTTAGTGCCCCCCCTCTCTTTTTAACCCTTTGAGCCTGAAAACTACAGGGGAGAGCCTGGGGAGCTGTCTTCCAGCTGCACTGTGAAGAGAAAATGGCGCCAGTGTGCTGAGGGAGAAGCCCCGCCCCTTTTTCGGCGGACTTTCTCCCGCTTTTTCTGGAATACTGGCAGGGGTAATTTTACATCTATATAGCCTCTAGGACTATATATGATGTAGATTTGCCAGCTAAGCAGGCCCGGCGCTACCCGGTCAGCGAAGGGATGCAGTGCAGGGAGGCGCTGGGACGGAGAGGCGCTCCCCCTGCTCTGCATTCCTTCCCTGCTGCGCCGTCCTGTCCCCCCTGCTGCTGCTGCTGTGCCTATCACTGTATGACAGGCACTAGCTGCGGCACCTGCAGCATGAAAATCCTCCTCCCTCCCCTCCCCTCCCCTCACCTGTGTGACAGGACAGCGCTGTGCACGGGACAGAAGGGGGTGGAGCTAAGCGGGGCAGAAGGGGGCGGGGCTAAACGGCTATAAGGGGCGGAGCTAAGCGGGCCAGAAGGGGCGGGGCTACACGGACCAGGCTGCTGTAGTGTAGGGAGACTGGCTTAGGTAAGTGAAGTGTGAGAGGGAAGTGTGTGTGTATTGTGTCTGTGTGTGTGTGTGTGGTATGTCTGTGTGCGTTTATGTGTGCTTTAAGGATGCTACTACTACAGGGGGGGCATTACGTGTAACAACGCTACTAATGGGGGCAATTGCGTGTAATGACGCTACTACTGGGGGGTCATTACGTATAAGGACGATACTACTACTTGGGGGCATTATGTATAGGACGCTACTATTACTGGGGGGGCATTACGTATAACAATACTACTACTGGGGGAGGGCATTACGTATAAGGATGCTACTACTGGGGGGGGGCATTATGTATAAGGACGGTACTACTACTGGGGGGCATTATGTATATGGACGCTTCTACTACTGGGGGTGCACTACGTATAAGGACGCTACTACTACTGGGGGGGGGCATTACGTATAAGGATGCTACTACTGGGGGGGGGGGGCATTATGTATAAGGGCGGTACTACTACTGGGGGGCATTATGTATATGGACGCTTCTACTACTGGGGGTGCACTACGTATAAGGACGCTACTACTACTGGGGGGGACATTACGTATAAGGACGCTACTACTACTAGGGCGGAATTATGTATATGGACGCTTCTACTACTGGGGGTGCACTACGTATAAGGACGCTACTACAACTGGTGGAGGGGGCATTACGTATAAGGACGCTACTACTACTAGGGAGAATTACGTATAAGGACGCTTCTACTACTGGGGGTGCACTACGTATAAGGACGCTACTACTACTAGGGAGAATTACGTATAAGGACGCTTCTACTACTGGGAGTGCACTACGTATAAGGACGCTACTACTACTAGGGAGAATTACGTATAAGGACGCTTCTACTACTGGGAGTGCACTACGTATAAGGACGCTTCTACTACTGGAGGGGGCATTACGTATAAGGACGCTTCTACTACTGGGGGTGCATTATGTATAAGGATGCTACTACTACTGGGGGGGCATTACGCATAAGGACGCTACTACTACTGGGGGGGGGCATTATGCATAAGGATGCTACTACTACTGGGGGGCATTATGCATAAGGATGCTACTACTACTGGGGGGCATTATGTATAAGGATGCTACTACTACTGGGGGTGCACTACGTATAAGGACGCTACTACTACTGGGGGGCATTATGCATAAGGACGCTACTACTACTGGGGGGCATTATGTATAAGGATGCTACTACTACTGGGGGGGGCATTATGCATAAGGATGCTACTACTACTGGGGGGCATTATGCATAAGGATGCTACTACTACTGGGGGGCATTATGCATAAGGATGCTACTACTATTGGGGGGGCATTATGCATAAGGATGCTACTACTACTGGGGGTGCACTATGTATAAGGATGCTACTACTACTGGGGGGCATTACATACAAGGACGCTACTATTACGGGTGGGGCATTACGTATAAGATGAATAAGATTGTGCTACATTGTGGCGTAATTTTGAATGGGGGTACTATTGTGTGGCTATGGCCCTTACTTGTGAGACCACACCCCTTTTCCCGGCGCGCACCAAAGGAATATGGGAGGGCGCAAATTTATAGTTTGCAGGGGGGCGCCGAACATCCTAGCACCGGCCCTGCAGCCAAGGTGTCATATATTGCCCTCAGGGCGCCCCCCCCCAGCGCCCTGCACCCATCAGTGACCGGAGTGTGAGGTGTACATGAGGAGCAATGGCGCACAGCTGCAGTGCTGTGCGCTACCTTGGTGAAGACCGAAGTCTTCTGCCGCCGATTTTCCGGACTCTTCATGCTTCTGGCTCTGTAAGGGGGACGGCGGCGCGGCTCCGGGAACGAACACCAAGGTCGGGTCCTGCGGTCGATCCCTCTGGAGCTAATGGTGTCCGGTAGCCTAAGAAGCCCAAACTAACACCTGTTAGGTAGGTTCGCTTCTTCTCCCCTTAGTCCCTCGCTGCAGTGAGTCTGTTGCCAGCAGATCTCACTGTAAAATAAAAAACCTAAATATACTTTCTTTCTAGGAGCTCAGGAGAGCCCATAGTGTGCATCCAGCTCAGCCGGGCACAAGAATCTAACTGAGGTCTGGAGGAGGGTCTTAGTGGGAGGAGCCAGTGCACACCAGGTAGTCCTAAAGCTTTCTTTAGTTGTGCCCAGTCTCCTGCGGAGCCGCTAATCCCCATGGTCCTTACGGAGTCCCAGCATCCACTTAGGACGTCAGAGAAATAGTGTTAAAAAATTAATAAGTGAAAAGTGTTAATAGAATGTAAAGGTATGCCACACTAAGGCCATCCAGCTCAGCCAGTCCAGAGGCACCACACCTCACACCTCCATTACCCCAATCTGGGTCTAAGATTAACCAGCAAGGAGCCACATGATAATGGCTCCTTACTACAATATGTCTAAGCTAAGAGCTACCTACCTTGGAGCAACCCCATAATGCTCCATGTGGCATGTCAGGGCCTGCACCTACATATTGTAGTAAGGAGCCATTATCATGTGGCTCCTTGCTGGTTAATCTTAGACCCAGATTGGGGTAATGGAGGTGTGAGGTGTGGTGCCTCTGGACTGGCTGAGCTGGATGGCCTTAGTGTGGCATACGCTTACATTCTATTAACACTTTTCACTTATTAATTTTTTAACACTATTTCTCTATTTTAATTGCATTTCATTTTTGTATCACTTTCTCTATAGCTTCGGCTTCCTAAATACTAATTTATTAACACTATAGTTTTTTCACTGGTATGCTACGCTGGGCTTTCTGGCTTATGCTGGTGTTTTGGGGTGCCACACCCTGCACCTAGATATAGCGCTAGGGACCCCAAATATACAGAGACGCCTTGATGTGGCTTTGGGGCTTATTCACACATTTGCGCAAATATGTGTTAACGAAGATCTCTGAATTCTATTATTATGTGGAATTTATATCTGGTTACGGTTATCATTCAGGGTGCTGGGGGAAACAAATGCCCTTTTTTCTTGCTTAGAAATACCCCTCCCTTTCGAGCACCTGAATGATATCACTAAGCTAATTGAGCATCTACCAATATATATGTATACTGAAACAACCCCCAGACCCCAGAGCAGCATTACTGTGCGACTGCCACTTTCTGAGTGGATCGTATTACCTGTAATCCGAACGCGACCGAACTTCCGGTATCCGAGTCAATCCGAGCAGCTACTTGGGTTTTCCCGCCAGACACGGATTCCACTTTGAGGCAAAATGTCATTCTTCCGGTGTTGAAATCTCATGGATTTTGGAATCTATATAAGGTGTCACAGCTGGGACTAGTCGCCATTTCACTCTCTGGCATGCTGCTGTATGCTGCGCTGTACTCTGCTGTATTGGCTGTGCTGTGTCCAGAGACTCCAGATTTACAAGTGGCTGTGCTCTCTAAAGTGACTGTGTATAGGGGGCATGCTGCTGAATGCTGCGCTGTACTCTGCTGTGTTGGCTGTGCTGTGTGCAGAGACTCCAGACTCACAAATGGCTGTACTCTGTATAGTGACTGTGTATAGGTACATGCTGCTGAATGCTGCGCTGTACTCTGCTGTATTGGCTGTGCTGTGTGCAGAGACTCCAGACTCACAAGTGGCTGTGCTCTCTTAAGTGACTGTGTATGGGGGCACACTGCTGTATGCTGCACTGTACTCTGCTATATTGGATGTGCTCTGTCCAGAGACTCCAGGTTCATAAGTGTCTGTGCTCTGTATAGTGTCTGTGTATAGGGGCACGCTGCGCTATATTCTGTTGTATTGGCTGTGCTGTGTCCAGACTCCAGACTCACAAGTGACTGTGCTCTGTATAGTGACTGTGTATAGGGGGCACGCTTCTGTATGCTGCGCTGTACTCTGCTGTAAATTGTACTGTTTGGTGCACTTTACCTTAGTGTGCTTTGATCATGTGCATCTATAAACCCTGTGATCACTGCAGTTTGAATATAAAAAGAAACCAGGGGTAAACTCGCCAGTCTTCATAATGTATCAATGTTTCGGTCCTATATCTGGACCTTTGACAAGATACAGACATGATGACCATCCTACATCTTTATACCCCAAGTGAAGAGGAAGTACCTCCTACCCAAACAGTGCTGCACTTTTTACCATGGATTGAATAAAAGATACATTATGAAGACTGGTTTCTTTTTCTGCATTTGGAAGGGTTTATTTCCTTTTTTGGAGCTGACACCCCAGCATTAATTTTATGGATACACAAGTGCGGACCTTCTATTTGGAATATATATATATATATATATACACATACACAGAATATGGAATATATATATATATATATATATATAAGTGATGTGCACCGGAAATTTTTCGGGTTTTGTGTTTTGGTTTTGGATTCGGTTCCGCGGCCGTGTTTTGGATTCAGACGCGTTTTGGCAAAACCTCCCTGAAAATTTTTTGTCGGATTCGGGTGTGTTTTGGATTCTGGTGTTTTTTTACAAAAAACCCTCAAAAACAGCTTAAATCATAGAATTTGGGGGTCATTTTGATCCCATAGTATTATTAACCTCAATAACCATAATTTACACTAATTTTCAGTCTAATCTGTACACCTCACACCTTACAATATTATTTTTAGTCCTAAAATTTGCACCGAGGTCGCTGGATGACTAAGCTAAGCGACCCAAGTGGCCGACACAAACACCTGGCCCATCTAGGAGTGGCACTGCAGTGTCAGACAGGATGGCACTTCAAAAAAATAGTCCCCAAACAGCACATGATGCAAAGAAAAAAAGAGGCGCAATGAGGTAGCTGTGTGACTAAGCTAAGCGACCCAAGTGGCCGACACAAACACCTGGCCCATCTAGGAGTGGCACTGCAGTGTCAGACAGGATGGCAGATTTAAAAAATAGTCCCCAAACAGAACATGATGCAAAGAAAAAAAGAGGTGCACCAAGGTCGCTGGATGGCTAAGCTAAGCGACACAAGTGGCCGACACAAACACCTGGCCAATCTAGGAGTGGCACTGCAGTGTCAGGCAGGATGGCACTTCAAAAAAATAGTCCCCAAACAGCACATGATGCAAAGAAAAAAAGAGGCGCAATGAGGTAGCTGTGTGACTAAGCTAAGCGACCCAAGTGGCCGACACAAACACCTGGCCCATCTAGGAGTGGCACTGCAGTATTCTAGCGAGAGGATGAGTGCTTCCATCGTCATGTGAATCTGAACCACTAGCCATAAACATAGGCCAGGGCCTCAGCCGTTCCTTGCCACTCCGTGTCGTAAATGGCATATTGGCAAGTTTACGCTTCTCCTCAGACGCTTTTAATTTTGATTTTTGGGTCATTTTACTGAACTTTTGTTTTTTGGATTTTACATGCTCTCTACTATGACATTGGGCATCGGCCTTGGCAGACGACGTTGATGGCATTTCATTGTCTTGGCCATGACTAGTGGCAGCAGCTTCAGCACGAGGTGGAAGTGGATCTTGATCTTTCCCTATTTTACCCTCCACATTTTTGTTCTCCATTTTTTAATGTGTGGAATTATATGCCAGTATCAATAGCAATGGCCTACTACTATATATACTGCGCACAACTGAAATACACCACAGGTATGGATGGATAGTATACTTGACGACACAGAGGTAGGTAGAGCAGTGGCCTACTGTACCGTACTGCTATATACTATATTCTGGTGGTCAGCAAACTGTGCAAAACTGAAATGCACCACAGGTATGGATGGATAGTATACTTGACGACACAGAGGTAGGTAGAGCAGTGGCCTTCTGTACCGTACTGCTATATATTATATACTGGTTGTCAGCAAAATGATGCACTGTACTCCTACTATATACTACAATGCAGCACAGATATGGAGCGTTTTTCAGGCAGAGAACGTATAATACTGGTGGTCACTGGTCAGCAAAACTCTGCACTGTACTCCTCCTATATAATACTGGTGGTCCCCAGTCCCCATAATAAAGCAGTGTGAGCACAGATATATGCAGCACACTAAGCGCAGATATGGAGCGTTTTTCAGGCAGAGAACGTATAATACTGGTGGTCACTGGTCAGCAAAACTCTGCACTCCTCCTATATAATACTGCTGGTCCCCAGTCCCCACAATAAAGCAGTGAGAGCACAGATATATGCAGCACACTGAGCACAGATATGGAGCGTTTTTCAGGCAGAGAACGTATAATTCTGGTGGTCACTGGTCAGCAAAACTCTGCACTGTACTCCTCCTATATAATACTGCTGGTCCCCAGTCCCCACAATAAAGCAGTGAGCACAGATATTTGCAGCCACCTGAATAAAACTGAGAGGACGCCAGCCACGTCCTCTCACTATCATTTCCAATGCACGAGTGAAAAATGGCGGCGACGCGCGACTCCTTATATAGAATCCGAATCTCGTAGAGAATCCGACAGCGGGATGATGACGTTCGGGCGCGCTCGGGTTAAACGAGCAAGGCGGGAAGATTTGAATCTGCCTCGGAACCGCGTAAAATGGGTGAAGTTCGGGGGGGGTTCGGATTTCGACGAACCGAACCCGCTCATCACTAATATATATATATATACACAGACCTCCGGGTGCGGCACTCTTGGACTTTAGTGAGAATCACGGCTCAGATAGGCTGGTATATTATATATTATATTTATATGTATATGTAAGTTCTATTGTTTGTACTGTTTGGTGCATTTTACCCTAGTGTGCTTTGGGGATTATTCAGAGTTGGTTGCAGGTTTTGCTATCGCAGCAAAATCTGCGACCACTAAAATCACATGCCTTGGGCCGCCCAGCACAGGGCAAGGCCGTCCAGCATAAGTGGCTCCGCCCCATTATTGCAATTCAATTGCGATCGTATTGTATTGAGGTAGACCACTACGCAGCATGGCTGCATACGCGGGCGGCCCGGCACCATGTTTTCACTTGCAGGAAACGCAGTTGATGTCATCGGCTGACCTGAAAATGGCTATGGAACACCTGTGTTTCTTGTTCTCCTCCCCCCTAATGTCGTGTCACCGTTCCCGGATGCCCACATCATGATAGCCCGTGCATGGGCACTACGGATGATGCACGTGCGCAGACAAGAAAAACACAGCCTTCAGAACGATCACAGCCATAGTTATCAGCTCTGAATAAGGGCCTAATTCAGACCTGATGACAAAAGCTAAATCTTTCTCTAATGGACAAACAATGTTGCACTGCAGGCGGGGCAGATGTAACATGTGCAGAGAGAGTTAGATTTGGGTGGGTTATATTGTTTCTGTGCAGGGTAAATACTGGCTGCTTTATTTTTACACTGCAATTTAGATTTCAGTTTGAACACACCCCACCCAAATCTAACTCTCTCTGCACATGTTACAGCTGCCTCCTCTGCAGTGCACATGGTTTTGCCCATTAGAGAAAAATTTTGCTGTTGCGATCAGGTCTGAATTAGGCACTAAGGGCCTTTGTTCACTTTGTTCAAGAATAAATCCATCTTGCACCACTTTTCCACTATCTGACTGTAACAGTATACAATTTGGGCGACCAGTCACCTCACCTTGGGATGTCCTTAAGAAAGATTATAGGGGCTTAGGCCAGTAACTAAAAGAAAGGACATCTAAGGTAATATTCTCCGAAATATTACCAGTGCCACACGCTAGCCCAGGGAGGCAGAGGGAGATTAGGGAGGTAAATGTGTGTCTTAGGGATTGGTCCAGGAAAGAGGGGTTTGTGTTCTTGGTACACTGGGCGGACTTCTCAGTCAGGCGCCATCTTTTTTGTCGCAATGGATTGCACCTGAATGAGGAGGGGGCTGCGGTGCTGGGGGGGAAGGATGGTTAGTAGTAGGTTGGAGGAACTTTTAAACTAGGAGCCTGGGGGGAGGGTTTAGTTAGAAACTATGGGTCATGTAGCGAGAATAGTAAAGATGGTGGTAATGAGCTTAATGGGGGTGAAGAATGGGGGAGGGAAAGAGTAGCCAGCAAGGGCAAGGGTATTTGCATGGGTTCTAAAAAGGGTATTAAACAACGGTATTGCCAAAACATTAACTAACAACATTTATGTGTCATCATTACAGCATATAGAAAAGGATGTACGTAGCATAAGGGAAAATACTTATGGCAGTGCAGAGAATTTAGGCCAAAACACCGGGTTGATCAAAGAGAAGAGTAAGGTGGGGGGGGGCGCGAGAAGGACAGTCAGTAAGAATAACTCTAGGGAGGCACTTGTAAACGATGATAGGATACCTTTAAAAAAACAAGCGGATAAGGGAACCACTAAACTAAAATGTATGCTTGCAAACGCAAGAAGTCTAGCAGGTAAAATGGGGTAATTGGAATTGTTAGCATCAAAGGCTGAGTATGATATTATAGGTATTACGGAAACATGGTGGGACGACTCTCACGACTAGGTGGCAAACTTGGAGGGGTATTCTCTTTTCAGGAGGGACAGGGCAAGCAAAAGAGGAGGAGGTGTACGTCTTTATGTTAAACCATCTCTTAAACCATACTTAAAGGAGGTTATTTATGAGGGGAGTGGCGATAATGTGGAGTCACTATGGGTTGAAATCTCAAGTGTTACAAACAGCCAGATATTAGCATACATGAGGAAGAACAGCTCTTGCAGCAAATAGAAAGGGCTACGTGATTGGGGATTTTAACTATCCTGATATTAATTGGAGTAACGATTTATGTGTTAAAGCCAGGGGCAACAGGTTCTTAAATGTGTTAAAAGATCACTACTTGTCTCAATTAGTCGATGTTTTGTTCATATGTTTGTAAATCTAGTCATCAGGACTAGAGATGAGCGGGTTCGGTTTCTCTGAATCCGAACCCGCACGAACTTCATGTTTTTTTTCACGGGTCCGAGCGACTCGGATCTTCCCGCCTTGCTCGGTTAACCCGAGCGCGCCAGAACGTCATCATGACGCTGTCGGATTCTCGCGAGACTCGGATTCTATATAAGGAGCCGCGCGTCGCCGCCATTTTCACACGTGCATTGAGATTGATAGGGAGAGGACGTGGCTGGCGTCCTCTCCATTTAGATTAGAAGAGAGAGAGAGAGAGAGAGAGATTGACCTGATTTACTGGAGCTTAGGAGTACTGTAGAACTGTAGAGAGTGCAGAGTTTACTAGTGACTGACCACAGTGACCACCAGACAGTGCAGTTTTATTTAATATATCCGTTCTCTGCCTGAAAAAAACGATACACAGTGACTCAGTCACATACCATATCTGTGTGCACTGCTCAGCCCAGTGTGCTGCATCATCTATGTATATATCTGACTGTGCTCAGCTCACACATCTTATAATTGTGGGGGAGACTGGGGAGCACTGCAGTGCCAGTTATAGGTTATAGCAGGAGCCAGGAGTACATATTATTATTAAAATTAAACAGTGCACACTTTTGCTGCAGGAGTGCCACTGCCAGTGTGACTGACCAGTGACCTGACCACACTGACCACCAGTATAGTTAGTAGTATAGTATACTATATTGTGATTGCCTGAAAAAGTTAAACACTCGTATCTGACTGTGCTCAGCTCACACATCTTATAATTGTGGGGGAGACTGGGGAGCACTGCAGTGCCAGTTATAGGTTATAGCAGGAGCCAGGAGTACATATTATTATTAAAATTAAACAGTGCACACTTTTGCTGCAGGAGTGCCACTGCCAGTGTGACTGGCCAGTGACCTGACCACACTGACCACCAGTATAGTTAGTAGTATAGTATACTATATTGTGATTGCCTGAAAAAGTTAAACACTCGTCGTGTGACTTCACTTGTGTGGTGTTTTTTTTTTTATTCTATAAAACACTCATTCTGCTGACAGACAGTGTCCAGCAGGTCCGTCATTATATAATATATACCTGTCCGGCTGCAGTAGTGATATATATATATTTTTTATATCATTATTTATCATCCAGTCGCAGCAGACACAGTACGGTAGTTCACGGCTGTAGCTACCTCTGTGTCGGCACTCGGCAGTCCGTCCATAATTGTATACCACCTACCCGTGTTTTTTTTTTCTTTCTTCTTTATACATACATACTACTACTACATCTCTTTATCAACCAGTCTATATTAGCAGCAGACACAGTACAGTACGGTAGTCCACGGCTGTAGCTACCTCTGTGTCGGCACTCGGCAGTCCGTCCATAATTGTATACCACCTACCCATGGTTTTTTTTTCTTTCTTCTTTATACATACATACTACTACTACTACATCTCTTTATCAACCAGTCTATATTAGCAGCAGACACAGTACAGTACGGTAGTCCACGGCTGTAGCTACCTCTGTGTCGGCACTGGGCAGTCCGTCCATAATTGTATACCACCTACCCGTGGTTTTTTTTTCTTTCTTCTTTATACATACATACTACTACTACATCTCTTTATCAACCAGTCTATATTAGCAGCAGACACAGTACAGTACGGTAGTCCACGGCTGTAGCTACCTCTGTGTCGGCACTGGGCAGTCCGTCCATAATTGTATACCACCTACCCGTGGTTTTTTTTTTCTTTCTTCTTTATACATACATACTACTACTACTACATCTCTTTATCAACCAGTCTATATTAGCAGCAGACACAGTACAGTACGGTAGTCCACGGCTGTAGCTACCTCTGTGTCGGCACTGGGCAGTCCGTCCATAATTGTATACCACCTACCCGTGGTTTTTTTTTCTTTCTTCTTTATACATACATACTACTACTACATCTCTTTATCAACCAGTCTATATTAGCAGCAGACACAGTACAGTACGGTAGTCCACGGCTGTAGCTACCTCTGTGTCGGCACTGGGCAGTCCGTCCATAATTGTATACCACCTACCCGTGGTTTTTTTTTCTTTCTTCTTTATACATACATACTACTACTACATCTCTTTATCAACCAGTCTATATTAGCAGCAGACACAGTACAGTACGGTAGTCCACGGCTGTAGCTACCTCTGTGTCGGCACTCGGCAGTCCGTCCATAATTGTATACCACCTACCCGTGGTTTTTTTTTCTTTCTTCTTTATACATACATACTACTACTACATCTCTTTATCAACCAGTCTATATTAGCAGCAGACACAGTACAGTACGGTAGTCCACGGCTGTAGCTACCTCTGTGTCGGCACTCGGCAGTCCGTCCATAATTGTATACCACCTACCCGTGGTTTTTTTTTCTTTCTTCTTTATACATACATACTACTACTACATCTCTTTATCAACCAGTCTATATTAGCAGCAGACACAGTACAGTACGGTAGTCCACGGCTGTAGCTACCTCTGTGTCGGCACTCGGCAGTCCATCCATAATTGTATACTAGTATCCATCCATCTCCATTGTTTACCTGAGGTGCCTTTTAGTTGTGCCTATTAAAATATGGAGAACAAAAATGTTGAGGTTCCAAAATTAGGGAAAGATCAAGATCCACTTCCACCTCGTGCTGAAGCTGCTGCCACTAGTCATGGCCGAGACGATGAAATGCCAGCAACGTCGTCTGCCAAGGCCGATGCCCAATGTCATAGTACAGAGCATGTCAAATCCAAAACACCAAATATCAGTAAAAAAAGGACTCCAAAACCTAAAATAAAATTGTCGGAGGAGAAGCGTAAACTTGCCAATATGCCATTTACCACACGGAGTGGCAAGGAACGGCTGAGGCCCTGGCCTATGTTCATGGCTAGTGGTTCAGCTTCACATGAGGATGGAGGCACTCAGCCTCTCGCTAGAAAAATGAAAAGACTCAAGCTGGCAAAAGCAGTAGCACCGCAAAGAACTGTGCGTTCTTCGAAATCCCAAATCCACAAGGAGAGTCCAATTGTGTCGGTTGCGATGCCTGACCTTCCCAACACTGGACGTGAAGAGCATGCGCCTTCCACCATTTGCACGCCTCCTGCAAGTGCTGGAAGGAGCACCCGCAGTCCAGTTCCTGATAGTCAGATTGAAGATGTCAGTGTTGAAGTACACCAGGATGAGGAGGATATGGGTGTTGCTGGCGCTGGGGAGGAAATTGACCAGGAGGATTCTGATGGTGAGGTGGTTTGTTTAAGTCAGGCACCCGGGGAGACACCTGTTGTCCGTGGGAGGAATAGGGCCGTTGACATGCCTGGTGAAAATACCAAAAAAATCAGCTCTTCGGTGTGGAAGTATTTCACCAGAAATGCGGACAACAGGTGTCAAGCCGTGTGTTCCCTTTGTCAAGCTGTAATAAGTAGGGATAAGGATGTTAACCACCTCGGAACATCCTCCCTTATACGTCACCTGCAGCGCATTCATAATAAGTCAGTGACAAGTTCAAAAATTTGGGCCGACAGCGGAAGCAGTCCACTGACCAGTAAATCCCTTCCTCTTGTAACCAAGCTCACGCAAACCACCCCACCAACTCCCTCAGTGTCAATTTCCTCCTTCCCCAGGAATGCCAATAGTCCTGCAGGCCATGTCACTGGCAATTCTGACGAGTCCTCTCCTGCCTGGGATTCCTCCGATGCATCCTTGCGTGTAACGCCTACTGCTGCTGGCGCTGCTGTTGTTGCTGCTGGGAGTCGATGGTCATCCCAGAGGGGAAGTCGTAAGCCCACTTGTACTACTTCCAGTAAGCAATTGACTGTCCAACAGTCCTTTGCGAGGAAGATGAAATATCACAGCAGTCATCCTGTTGCAAAGCGGATAACTGAGTCCTTGACAACTATGTTGGTGTTAGACGTGCGTCCGGTATCCGCCGTTAGTTGACAGGGAACTAGACAATTTATTGAGGCAGTGTGCCCCCGTTACCAAATACCATCTAGGTTCCACTTCTGTAGGCAGGCGATACCGAGAATGTACACGGACGTCAGAAAAAGACTCACCAGTGTCCTAAAAAATGCAGTTGACCCAATGTCCACTTAACCACGGACATGTGGACAAGTGGAGCAGGGCAGGGTCAGGACTATATGACTGTGACAGCCCACTGGGTAGATGTATGGACTCCCGCCGCAAGAACAGCAGCGGCGGCACCAGTAGCAGCATCTCGCAAACGCCAACTCTTTCCTAGGCAGGCTACGCTTTGTATCACCGCTTTCCAGAATACGCACACAGCTAAAAACCTCTTACGGCAACTGAGGAAGATCATCGCAGAATGGCTTACCCCAATTGGACTCTCCTGTGGATTTGTGGCATCGGACAACGCCAGCAATATTGTGTGTGCATTAAATATGGGCAAATTCCAGCACGTCCCATGTTTTGCACATACCTTGAATTTGGTGGTGCAGAATTTTTTAAAAAACGACAGGGGCGTGCAAGAGATGCTGTCGGTGGCCAGAAGAATTGCGGGACACTTTCGGCGTACAGGCACCACGTACAGAAGACTGGAGCACCACCAAAAACTACTGAACCTGCCCTGCCATCATCTGAAGCAAGAAGTGGTAACGAGGTGGAATTCAACCCTCTATATGCTTCAGAGGTTGGAGGAGCAGCAAAAGGCCATTCAAGCCTATACAATTGAGCACGATATAGGAGGTGGAATGCACCTGTCTCAAGTGCAGTGGAGAATGATTTCAACGTTGTGCAAGGTTCTGATGCCCTTTGAACTTGCCACACGTGAAGTCAGTTCAGACACTGCCAGCCTGAGTCAGGTCATTCCCCTCATCAGGCTTTTGCAGAAGAAGCTGGAGGCATTGAAGAAGGAGCTAAAAGGGAGCGATTCCGCTAGGCATGTGGGACTTGTGGATGCAGCCCTTAATTCGCTTAACAAGGATTCACGGGTGGTCAATCTGTTGAAATCAGAGCACTACATTTTGGCCACCGTGCTCGATCCTAGATTTAAAACCTACCTTGGATCTCTCTTTCCGGCAGACACAAGTCTGCTGGGGTGCAAAGACCTGCTGGTGACAAAATTGTCAAGTCAAGCGGAACGCGACCTGTCAACATCTCCTCCTTCACATTCTCCCGCAACTGGGGGTGCGAGGAAAAGGCTCAGAATTCCGAGCCCACCCGCTGGCGGTGATGCAGGGCAGTCTGGAGCGACTGCTGATGCTGACATCTGGTCCGGACTGAAGGACCTGACAACGATTACGGACATGTCGTCTACTGTCACTGCATATGATTCTCTCAACATTGAAAGAATGGTGGAGGATTA
The DNA here is from genome assembly GCF_028390025.1 of Pseudophryne corroboree. NCBI lineage: Eukaryota > Metazoa > Chordata > Amphibia > Anura > Myobatrachidae > Pseudophryne > Pseudophryne corroboree. Next base: position 1,028,504,789 of record NC_086445.1, read on the forward strand.
TATGAGTGACCGCATCCAAGTAGGCACGTCAGACAGTCCGTACTTATACTGGCAGGAAAAAGAGGCAATTTGGAGGCCCTTGCACAAACTGGCTTTATTCTACCTAAGTTGCCCTCCCACAAGTGTATACTCCGAAAGAGTGTTTAGTGCCGCCGCTCACCTTGTCAGCAATCGGCGTACGAGGTTACATCCAGAAAATGTGGAGAAGATGATGTTCATTAAAATGAATTATAATCAATTCCTCAGCGGAGACATTGACCAGCAGCAATTGCCTCCACAAAGTACACAGGGAGCTGAGATGGTGGATTCCAGTGGGGACGAATTGATAATCTGTGAGGAGGGGGATGTACACGGTGATATATCGGAGGATGATGATGAGGTGGACATCTTGCCTCTGTAGAGCCAGTTTGTGCAAGGAGAGATTAATTGCTTCTTTTTTGGTGGGGGTCCAAACCAACCCGTCATATCAGTCACAGTCGTGTGGCAGACCCTGTCACTGAAATGATGGGTTGGTTAAAGTGTGCATGTCCTGTTTATACAACATAAGGGTGGGTGGGAGGGCCCAAGGACAATTCCATCTTGCACCTCTTTTTTCTTTTATTTTTCTTTGCGTCATGTGCTGTTTGGGGAGGGTTTTTTGGAAGGGACATCCTGCGTGACACTGCAGTGCCACTCCTAGATGGGCCCGGTGTTTGTGTCGGCCACTAGGGTCGCTAATCTTACTCACACAGCTACCTCATTGCACCTCTTTTTTTCTTTGCGTCATGTGCTGTTTGGGGAGTGTTTTTTGGAAGGGCCATCCTGCGTGACACTGCAGTGCCACTCCTAGATGGGCCAGGTGTTTGTGTCGGCCACTAGGGTCGCTTAGCTTAGTCATCCAGCGACCTCGGTGCAAATTTTAGGACTAAAAATAATATTGTGAGGTGTGAGGTATTCAGAATAGACTGAAAATGAGTGGAAATTATGGTTTTTGAGGTTAATAATAATATGGGATCAAAATGACCCCCAAATTCTATGATTTAAGCTGTTTTTTAGGGTTTTTTGAAAAAAACACCCGAATCCAAAATACACCCGAAGCCGACAAAAAAAATTCGGTGAGGTTTTGCCAAAACGCGGTCGAACCCAAAACACGGCCGCGGAACCGAACCCAAAACCAAAACACAAAACCCGAAAAATTTCAGGCGCTCATCTCTAATCAGGACACAGAGACATGTGAGTTCACTGCTGTGCTGTTTATTCCCTCACCAACTCCAGGCACACACACACTTGACCACCCACTTCCCAGCATCCCCCTGGTCCCAGGGACCATCACTGAAGATTCAGGCTTAGACAGATTAGTAAGGGAGTGTCTACAAATATAAGTATTCTAATACACTAACATCACATCCTCTTTTCTTTAAAGATAAGCCCTGTACGCTTCAATACAACAATTAACGTCATATTAAGAACATCATCTAGCACGTTTCAATGAGTCTCTCAGGTCTGCGTATTTCCCTTTTGGGTCTTTCATACACAGTCTGCGTTTCATCGACCCTATTGGACCTTTCTAGAATTGTGGTTTGTTCACCATTATCAGGATCATCATGCATGTCAGATGAAGGGTATTCTTCAGTCATGTTGTCTTCATTATGGTTAGGTTGAGATCTTAAATCCACCCGATTTCTTCTTACTTCCGTTCCACGCTCTGTACGTATAGTATAGGATCTTGGTGCTACTTGTGCTTGCACAATACCTTTCTGCACCCAAATACCTTTCTCGTGATCTCTGAGACAGACTTGGTCACCCGATTTTAGATCAGATAAGCTTTTTGCTCGCCTGTCATGGAACAGTTTCTGTTTCGCCTGTTGACGTTCTTTACTCAGTCTGACCAACGCTGAGTTATGTGTATTAAGCAGTTCATCATGTATCGGGAGATTTGCTCTAATCCTCCTTCCCATCAGCATTTGTGCAGGAGAAAGTCCATTCTGTAAAGGTGTACTGCGGTAGATTAAAAGACTTTTGTAGAAATCTTCTTTACCTTCTTGAGCTTTTTTCATGAGACTCTTTACGGTTTTTACTGAACTTTCCACCAACCCATTTGAGCGTGGATAGTGGGGACTTGACGTAGTATGGACAAATTCCCACTCATCAGCAAATTGTCTAAATTCAGCACTGGAAAACTGGGGACCATTGTCCGTGAACACTTCCATAGGAACACCATGCCTTGCAAAGATTGACTTCATGCAATTGATTACGGCTTTACTAGTAGTTGTATGTAGTGTCTTCACCTCAGGGTAGTTAGAGTAATAATCAGTCACGACAATGTACGTTTTCCCATTACAATCAAACAAATCTGCGCCAACTTTCTGGTACGGTCTCTCTGGCACTGCGTGAGGACTCAGTGGCTCGACTTGTTGTTTCGTTCTATACGTAAGATATAATTCACATGTAGCTATAGTCTGTGCTATGTCTTGGTTCATTCTTGGCCAATACATAACTTCACGCGCTCTCCGCTTACATTATTCTTCTCCTAAGTGGCCTTCATGTATCTTGCACAGCATAGTTTTTCTTAGTCGTGCAGGTATGACAAACCTATTGCCATTGTAAATAATACCATCGACAACTGTAAGGTCACTGCGGTACATCCAATAATCATGGATAGACAGCGGGCACGCATGTTTTTATGCTGGCCAACCTTTCAGAATGATATCTTTCAACACTTTCATTGTGTCATCTGTCTCAGTTTCTTTCCTAATCTGTTCTTGTCTTGCAAGAGACACTGGTAGAGAAGCTATGATCAAATTAACATAGGCTTCTATCTCTTCATCCATCAGACTTTTGGAACCTTCACTTTTGTCCACAGCACGAGAAAGTGTATCAGCAATGTACATGTATTTGCCGGGACAGTACAGCAAGTGTACATCATATTTCTGTAGTCTGATAAGCATTCGTTGAATTCTCATGGGACAGTCATGCAATGATTTAGTCATGATAGCTACCAATGGCTTGTGGTCAGTTTCCACTGTAAATGTTTGACCATACACAAACTGATGAAACCGCTCACATGCATATGTGATCGCTAGAAGTTCTTTTTCTATCTGAGCATACCTTGTTTCATCACTTGTCAGTGCTCTTGATGCATAGATTACTGGTTGCCATGTATCCTCATGTTCTTGTAACAGCACTGAGCCTAGGCCAAATTGCGAAGCATCCGCTGAAATTCTTATTCTTTTCGCAGGATCAAAGAATTTTAGCACTGGTTGCTCTGTAATGATCTGTTTCAAGTTTTGCCAACTTTCTTCTTGTTCATGTGACCACATCCACTCGTTATCTTTGTCCAACAACCATCTAAGAGAGGCTGTTCATTCAGAGTTGAGAAATAAACTTTCCTAAGTAAGTAATCATTCCTAGGAATCTTCTGACGTCGTCTTTGTTGTTAGGACGTTCCATGTTCACTATGGCTGATATTTTCCTTGGGTCTGGTTTTACACCTTGATCCGAGACCACGTCGCCCATAAAGGTAAGTGTATTCACGCCAAATTCACATTTGTCCTTGTTTAGCTTTAGATTCACTTTCTTGACAAGTTCCATTACTTGTCTCAATCTAGAATCATGTTCTTCCTTTGTAGATCCCCAGACAATAATGTCATCCATCATTGTTTCAACACCCGGAATATGTTCAAAAATCATGTGTATCTTTTTGTGATATACTTCTGGAGCAGACAAAATTCCATATGGTAGTCTAAGAAATCTGTATCGACCTTCTGGTGTATTAAATGTACAAAGCTTTGAGCTGGCCTCATCTAGCTTCATTTGCCAGAATCCTGAAGATGCGTCCAATTTACTGAACCATTTTGCTCCCGCAAATTGCGACATGATTTCATCTCTGGTTGGTAGTTTAAAATGTTCTCGTTTAATAGCTTTGTTTAAATCTCTGGGGTCTAGACATATTCTGAGTTGTCCATTTTTCTTTTCAACAATTACTAAGGAGCTTACCCACTCAGTAGGCTCATCAACTTTCTGTATCACACCCAAGGCTTCCATGTGATTTAACTCTTGTTTCAGTTTTTCTCTCAGCGCAAACGGCACTTTTCTACAGGGGTGTATCACTGAAGAAACTTGCGTGTCTATATTTATTTTATGCTCTCCAGGCAAACAACATAGACCTTCAAACAAGTCTCTGTATTCTGTAAACATCGATTTGCAGTCATCTTCTACTTGTGATGTCACCATAAAAACTTTCTCTAGCAAGCTTAGTTTCTCACAGGAACTTAATCCTAGGATCGGTTGCACATTTTTATCCACAATCAGTAGAGATGTTTTAAACTGTTGTCCCTTAAATTTCAGTGTCACTAAGCATGTACCTTTCACAGGAATTTCCTCCCCAGTGTACCCTGTAACTTTCACTTTGGCTGGATGAATTTTAGGTTTTACTCTAAAAGTCTTATAGTCTTGAAATGATATTAAATTCACCTGCGCGCCAGTATCAAGCTTAAAGGGAATGACAATCTTGTTCACAGTTAAAGGGACAATCCATTCTTTCTTATCTGCACTGCAAAGTTCAATGCAATCCACAAATAATTCATCTGTTTGTTTAACAGCATGCACTTTGGTTGATTTACTTTTAATTTTACAGCATTTGGCAAAGTGATTAAGTCTACCACATTTCATGCAGGTTTTACCATAAGCAGGGCACATTTTAGGATTGTGAGCATTTCCACATCTACTACACATTTCCTTATTAGACTGTGGCTTAGACTGCTTCATTCTTGAGAATGGAGGTTTGCATGGCTCTGTTTTCTGCACTACATGGACATTAGCATCAACTTCCTTGTGTAAAGTTTTGGCTTGAAATCTAGTTATTTCTGCAGATCTACACATAGTCACTGTCTTGTCTAGTGTTAGGTCTTGCTCTCTCAGCAGTCTCTCTCTGAGTCCATTATCAGGTATTCCACAGACAATACGATCTCTAATCAGTGAATCCTTTAAATCACCAAACTCACAGGTTTTACTGAGTGATTGCAGCTCTGTAACATACTGATCAAATCCATCTACAGACTTCTGATTACATGTGAAAAACTTATTTTTTTTCATGTCACATTTTTCCTTGGCACAAAGTAATCTTCAAACTTTTGCATTATAGAAGATAGCACCATATTCTGCCCCTCATCAAACTGAAAACTATTATAAATTTCCAGCACATCCTTTCCTATCACATAGAGGAAAATGGATGCCTTCGTTTTGTCAGCCTCTGAATCAGCTCCACATGCAGCAAGATATATATTAAACCTTTGCCTAAATCTTTTCCAGTTGTCAGACAAGTTACCAGCATGCCGGTTGGAGGAGCCAGTTTATCCATGGTTACTCACTGTTTGAAGATAGCTGCACACGGCAGGCTTTGCAGACACAGAGTATCACAGCCACAGACTTCTGCAAGGTTCTTTCACACTCTGAGAGCACTAGCAGTCCAAGTTACACTTCTTCTGATACCATGTTTTGCTCATATGTTTGTAAATCCAGTCATCAGGACACAGAGACATGTGAGTTCACTGCTGTGCTGTTTATTCCCTCACCAACTCCAGGCACACACACTGGACCACCCACTTCCCAGCATCCCCCTGGTCCCAGGGACCATCACTGAAGATTCAGGCTTACACAGATTAGTAAGGGAGTGTCTACAAATATAAGCATTCTAATACACTAACATCACAGTCGAGGAGCCAACTAGGGATACTCTGGATCTAGTAATTACTAATAAGGTGGACATCATATCGAATACTAAAGTTGGGGAGACTTTGGGCAACAGTGATCACTATATGATCACATTCGACATCAGTTTCAGGAAACATAGCTATAAGGGTTCAACAAAACATGTAACTTTAGGAAGGCTACCTTCAGTATGCTGAGATGTGCATTAAACGACATTGAGTGGGAAGTTTTGTTTCATGATAAGAACACTTCGGAAATGTGGGATGTTTTAAAAGAGTTGCTAGGCAGCAATATTCACAAATGTATTTCCATGGGCAGTAAGCGCAGGAGTACCAAACTCAAACCGATGTGGCTTAAAAAGAGGGTCAAGGCCGAAATCGATAAAAAGAGGCGTGCTTTCAAAGCATTTAAATCTAATGGAAAGGAGGATTCATTCCAGTACTACAAGGAATGCAATAAAAGGTGTAAAAATGCAATAAGAGCAGCTAAAATTGAAAACGAAAAGCAAATTGCTATAGAAAGCAAAACCAATCCTAATTTATTTTTTAAATACATAAACAGTAAAAGGTTAAAAAAGGAGAACATAGGTCCATTAAAATATGAATTTGGAGTATTGTTAAATGATGACGAATCAAAAGCAGAAATACTGAACAAATTTTTTCCATCAGTGTTCACCAGAGAAGAACTGACGGTGGGAGTAGTGCATAGCGATATTGACAGTAAGGATTCGTGGTTAGATACTTGTTTAAGTGAAGAAGTAGTCAGGGAGAGATTACGCAAAATAAAGATTAAAAAATCACCTGGCCCGGACGGACTTCATCCGAGGGTTCTTATGGAGCGGTTCTGGTATGAATGGTCGACAATGTTAAGGTCGACACTCTTTAGGTTGACCACTGTTGGTCGACATGGACATGGTCGACATGGACTAATGGTCGACCCATGAAAATGGTTGACACATGAAAGGTCGACACATGGAAAGGTCAACATGAGTTTTTTTACTTTTTTTGGTGTTGTTTTCTGCGTAAAGTGACCGGGAACCCCAATTAGTGCACCATGTCCCCTCGCATGGCTCGCTTTGCTCACCATGCTTTCCCAATCGTAGTCCACGTGGATTGTAAAGTATGAAAAAGTTCCACAAAATAATATATTTTAAAAAAAACTCGTCAACCTTTTTATGTGTCGACCTTTCATGCGTCAACCATTTCCATGCATCAACCATTAGTCCATGTCGACCATGTCAATGTCGACCAATAGTGGTCAATCTAATGAGTGTCGACCTTAACATTGTCGACCATTTGACCAGATACCTTATGGAGCTTAGGTCACAACTAGCAAGACCCCTATACTTGATTTTCAATAGTTCAATTAGATCTGGCATGGTACCGAAGAATTGGCGCATAGTAGAGGTAGTGCCGTTATTTAAAAAGGGATCCAAAAATCATCCGGGTAACTACAGGCCAGTTAGTTTGACATCTATAGTGGGGAAAATATTGGAAGGAATTCTAAGGGATACCATACAGGAGTATCTGCAGACCACTAAGATTATTAGCAAGAACCAGCATGGGTTTGTGAAGGACAGATCATGTCAAACTAACTTAGTTAACTTCTATGAGGAAGTGAGCGACAATCTTGACCAAGGAAAAGCAGTGGATACTGTCTACTTAGATTTTGCAAAAGCCTTCGATATTGTGCGTCACAGGAGACTAATCATCAAAATAAAGGAGCTTGGCCTAGGAAAAACTGTTTGTACATGGAAAAGTAACTGGCTGGACAACAGGGTACAGCGAGTAGTGGTCAACGGGAAGTCCTCAAGCTGGACACCGGTAGGCAGCAGTATACCACAGGGGTCTGTACTCGGGCCACTACTGTTCAACATATTTATCAATGATCTAGAAATAGGCCTGGAAAGCACAGTGTCAATCTTTGCAGATGATACTAAACTGTGTAGGGTAATTAATTCAGAAATAGATGTGGAGTCTCTGCAGAATGACTTATCTAAACTTGAAATCTGGGCGTCTAAATGGAGAATGAGGTTCAATATAGAAAAATGCAAGGTTTTGCATTTCGGGACTAAAAACAAACTTGCATCCTACATATTAAATAGGGAAAGTCTAGTGGTAACAGTATTGGAAAAAGATTTGGGGGTACTCATTGATAATAAGCTTAATAACCGTACACAATGTCAAAGCGCAGTAAAGAACGCAAGTAAGGTGTTAGCGTGCATAAAACGGGGAATTGAGACAAGGGACGAGGATGTAATTCTGCTGCTGTACAAATCATTGGTACGTCCACACCTGGAATATTGTGGTCAGTTTTGGGCACCACTGTATAAAAAAGATATCGGTGAACTCGAAAGGGTTCAAAGACGAGCTACTAAATTGATTAAAGGGCTAGAGGGACTGAATTACGAGGAAAGGCTTACTAGGTTGAACATGTATACACTGGAAAAGAGGTGTCTAAGAGGAGACATTATTAATTTCTTCAAATATGTAAAGGGGCACTACAAAGAGTTATCAGAGGAACAGAGGAATTATTTATTAAAAGAACTCTGTTTAGGACACGTGGGCACTTGCTGAGGCTGGGGGAGAGAAAATTCCATACGCAACGGAGGAAAGGGTTCTTCACTGTTAAGGCAATAAGGATTTGGAACTCCTTGCCAGGGAAGGTGGTAATGACGGACTCTGTAAATGCATTTAAAAGGGGATTGGATGAATTTCTGATTGAAAAGGATATCCAATGTTACAACATTTAAAATATCGATATTGTTAATCCGGGTGTAACGTGATTTGTAGTTGTCAACTAGTCATAAAACATTCTTCAGCATGTACAGTAAAATCAACTCAACGTAATACAAAATACAGGTTGAACGCGATGGGCATTTTGTCTCTTTTCAACCTCAATTACTATCTGACCTCATGGCTCCCATTATAGACCCGCTCCTCGTGTCCCGCCCCAGTCACCTCACTTTATGGCTCCCATTATAGTCCCGCTCCTCCTATCCGGCCCCAGTCACCTCACCTTATGGCTCCCATTATATCCCACTCTTCCTATCCAGCCCCAGTCACCTCACCTTATAGCTCCCATTATAGTCCCGCTCTTCCTATCTGGCCCCAGTCACCTCACCTCATGGCTCCCATTATAGTCCCGCTCCTCATGTCCCGCCCCAGTCACCTCACCATATGGTTCCCATTAAAGTCCCGCTCCTCCTATCTGGACCCAGTCACCTCACCATATGGTTCCCATTATAGTCCTGCTCCTCACGTCCCACCCCAGTCACCTCATGGCTCCCATCATGACACCAATGTGTTACAGGGATGTGGTGCATGGACACGTATTATTTGCATATTGCCCAGACCATGACAGCTTTGGATAACTAATTGGTGCTGTGTATTGCTAGTATGTGTGGGGCTGCCCCTGGTACTGCAAGGGCTACAGTGAAGGCCCATTCACGCTGAACGAACCCCCACCGACACTGATATTGCCAGCGGTGGGGACCCGGCATCGGCAAGTGCATACACACTTGCCGATGCCAGCGGGGAAGGGAGTGGCGGCGGCGGGTAGAATCCCCATGCAGCAGCATCCCTGCCGTTAACGAGGACCTCCCATGTTCAGACGAGGAAGGGGGTCGTTAACGACATTGAATGTACACACTAGACAAGATTGTTAAAGATCTCACTCAGAATTGCCCTTCTGAGCAATATCTTCTATTTTCTCATTTAGTGTGTATGGGCCTTTAGTTTGAAGTATGCTTGTTAGGTTAGCCTATAGCTAGCTCTGTTAGGGGTGGGTTTCAGGGCCATTCTGTGTATTAGTGTGGTCTCCTTTTGAGTTGAGTCTCTTCTTCTGATCTATCTATCTATCTATCTATCTATCTATCTATCTATCTATCTATCTATCTATCTATCTATCTATCTATCTATCTATCTATCCTCTTACTACATATCCATACAGTAAGGAAAATGTATGGTGATTTGAAGATGTAGGAGAACACGTCTTACTACTGCCACCTAGTGGTATATTTTTATATAGCAATATAATTCTTCAAAGCACATTTTTGATGCAGCCTGATTATTACAGTAATAATAATCAGAATCATCATCTACTGATAAAGGAACAGGCATATTCCACAGAGCAGCATAATTATCCTGGGCAGATGGGATTTACACTGCTACAGAGTTAAAAGGAAAACTCAAAATATGTCTTTTTTTAAGCAAATTATTTATAACAAAGCCCTCCTTATCCTTACCTAGTAAAATACAAGGGAGGGCCCCACAAGAAGAGCCCCACATGTACACAGCAGAGACGTTTTACCAAATGCAGGGTCCCGAATGCAGAGCGGTCTCTCAATGTGCTGCAGGCCGTTTACACATCATGCCTGGGTGTCAGTGGTCCATCTTTCTAATCTGTCTCCTGTAGAACAAAATGCAAATACTCAAATGAGGCGCTCAGTGTAGTTTCGTAGCAAATGAATAATCAAAATCATATACTCATAGTCCATAAATGAGATAAGGAAAAAAACTCCAACTCCACTGCAAACTTCATGTATCTGTGTCTTCTAATCCACAAATGTCTCACGATGATATGAAATGGAAAAGGAACAAAATATCATGGTATAGTACGTCCAATCAGATAGAATAATGCAGACAGTAACTTTTGCCAATGTAACAAGAGGGTAGCGTACCCCACTCACACAATTATGAGCTAGTCTCCACACATCAAGGTATCTTTAGATGTTGAACTGTAGATAAATTTCATGACATCAAATGCGTACCATTACTCACTCAGAATGACGTGTGCATCCTCCCATAACGGTTTCTTTAATATCCTGCTCCGAAAAACGGAACAACCTTCCTTGAAAAAGCCTCATTAATTGGGGAGAAACGCGTTGGATAGGTGCCTTCTCAGGTAGTGACACACTTGTATCTCTTGGGATTGTAATTGTGTTTACATCTGGCCGGTGTTTTGCCGTTTTCGGCCGGCGGCTATATACTGGTAATTACTACCCCTGAGTCATATGTGTTCACTTTTAAGTTTTAATAAATTAGATTTTATATTACCACTCCCTCGTCCGTTTTTCGGAGCAGGATATTAAAGAAACCGTTATGGGAGGATGCACACGTCATTCTGAGTGAGTAATGGTACGCATTTGATGTCATGAAATTTATCTACAGTTCAACATCTAAAGATACCTTGATGTGTGGAGACTAGCTCATAATTGTGTGAGTGGGGTACGCTACCCTCTTGTTACATTGGCAAAAGTTACTGTCTGCATTATTCTATCTGATTGGACGTACTATACCATGATATTTTGTTCCTTTTCCGTTTCATATCATCGTGAGACATTTGTGGATTAGAAGACACAGATAGTCAGATACATGAAGTTTGCAGTGGAGTTGGACTTTTTTTCCTTATCTCATTTATGGACTATGAGTATATGATTTTGATTATTCATTTGCTACGAAACTACACTGAGCGCCTCATTTGAGTATTTGCATTTTGTTCTATTTGTATTATAAGGGTGAGGTGGCCCTTTTTTCCTCAAGTGGCTGCACAAGTGTGTTTGCGCCTTGGGTTTCTGATTCAATTTTTATTGTTATAATCTGTCTCCTGTGCCACCTTTCTGGAGACATAGCTGGATGGAGAGCTGGTGCTGCCGGTAGCCCTGTTACAGTACCGACCCTTGACCCATGGGTCCATGTGCACCGCACAACCTCAGCCATTATAGATAGGGCTAAGTGCTTGGAATATATGGATTCCAGATGAGTCTACACAGTACGCCATGGAATCTAACTGTGTGGACGGTCACGCTCGGCCAATCAGATTACTCAGCACAGTTAGACAGTAGGCTGTAGGCCCACAGTAATGTATATTTCCATTGTGGTGGCTACATTGCCAGATTATTTAATAATGACTAAAAGGTGATCTCAGATGAGAAGACAATTTGCCGCTGATACCGTAGCTCCGTTACGCCGTGAAGCCATGCGGATATTTCACAGACAGTGTACAGTATGTATCATTTGTTACATGAGTCTAGCCAGGCATCTATATCTCTTCGTTGTGCTCTCTGCAGATCCCTCCAGTTGATGCACGGACAGAAGCTTTCTTATATATACAGGAAATAGACTTTCCACAAATCAATTAAATACTACAAAACATTTGAATATTTACATTTTGGTTCTTTTGTATAAAGTGATTCCTTACAGTGGACTTGTCACTTTTACACAGCAGAGAAAAAACATGTATAAGAATGAAGAATATAATCTCTGTGGTTACAGGTACCCATAGACAGCAGTCAGCCGGCGCCTCAGTAACTGCTTCCCAGTGAATTAGAGGATTGCATACTGTTCCGTGAGGCGTGGTACAAAAAGCTGATAATTTTGCAAGTAGCGCTAACCAAACCCTAATCCAAAATCGCTTGTCAACATCTTTGTTGGGAATGCAGGTGTTGACATTGTGGAGTTATATAGGCACACACCAGCGGATAATGGTACAGCCGTACTCACTGTTACATGCACACTGGTGATGGAGGGGAGTGGGTGTCATACAGCTCCCCAGCCGGTGGATGCAGGATGCACTTCGCTGTGGCAATCAATGACGGATTTGTTTGATCCAACTGCATTTGGGGTATTAGGGATTCCCTCTTACCATCAGCAACCGCCTGTTACTGACTCCACATACTGACCAGTGGGCGGGTAATGCTGCCACCACCAAGATCCTACAACTGGCACTTAGAATTACTTACTTCCACTCAGGCTCCTACTATCAGCACCTGAAACTGGCTACTTCTGGGTATGCGTGGACACGCTGCTGCCTTAGCTCCTAGTTGGTGTCTGCTGATTCCCACTGGTCCCTCACAATGGACAAGTCTCTGCTGGCAGAGGACTTCAGTTTGGAGACACTGGGCTCAATCCAGAACAGCCAGAGATCGGAGTAGCGCTTTTCAGTAATCTTAAAGGCTAGATGTTTATTGCTCAAAAAGTCTTGAAAAAGACTCTTACCTTTGCAGATGTTGCTTGGGGGTATCAAGCATATAGACAATCCACAGCAGTACAGTTCTTGATGTCACAGAAGATAAATATAACTCAGGGCTCGCTATCTTGTTCCATTACACAATACCACAGTGGGTAAGTCCGTCCTGTGCTTTTAGCCAATCAGTTTTCTACAAAAATGTACTTCTGCAAAACTGCTTGGGGGATCTTATCACCTACCCTAGCTGACTTTGTAGCTCCAGAGATGGGAAGATAAGATCCCTGGGCAGAGTCTCCTTTCTACACTTTCTCACACCATTCTCAGGTATGATGCTGCAAAGGAAGGCATTCTATTTCCCTGGCAGGGGGAGAGGGAGACCCAGCACGTGGGGGAGCAGGGAAGCTGGCCCCCGGACTGGGACCCAGCAACAGCAGGTCTATCTGGAGCTAACTAAGAGACTTCTGTCTCCCGCCATGTCACTCTTCACAGTAAAGACAAGATGACTCCTGCACATGCTCAGTAGTGATCTTAGCAGCCATCTTGGGATAGGGCATGAGGCTTCCCTAGAGGACAGGAAGACTGGAGTCGGTGCATTAGCGCACTACTCCTTCAGCAGTTTTATCTGTCGACATTCACACCCACATTCTGTACGGTGTATAGGTGACCGATCCACTTTAACTTTAAAAACAAATTCTCTTCTTTCTCAATATCTCAATAGAGAAGCAGCTGCTGAGATTGAGGTAACACAGAAACCAATTAATCCTGTACAGAATAACGGCTGGTTCATTAGGCTTATTACACTGCGGAGACCAGTGAATAACAGGCTCAGCTCCTCCTGAAGTCATTACAGCATACTAACAAACATATTAGGCTTAGTGGTACACTAAGAAATGTTCATTTTCCCTAAATAGCTCTCAATTAGATCTGTAATCAGTGTTATTAATGCTCCAGCACATACGGGATATATAGGCTTAGCATAAATCTACTTTGCCTTCACCTTTCACCAAAATATTCATATTCTCTGTATACTGTACATTAACACCTAAGTGTAGGAATCACACTGCACGGAAAAGCTCCCGAATAGCCCTGGCAGTGCCGGGAATTGCAATGGAAAGGCAATTATATACATATTAAACCGAGCAATCAGTATTTGTGAGCTAGATGATTTTGCACATTTATGATCATTTACACAGACATGCGGGCGGATGCCCAGCACAGGGCTAGTCTGCCCCGAATGTCAGGCCCTACCCCCCCCCCCCCCCCCCACACACACACACACACAAGCACAAAAGCATCGCACAGCGGCGATGCTTTTGTACTTGACGAGTAGCTCCCTACCAGGGAGCTACTCGTCGCTGTCCGGGTTGCATCGGCTGCGTGTGACGTTACACAGCAGCCGCCGCCACAGCCCGCCCCCCGCACGGTCCGGGCACGCCTGCGTTGCCCGGATTGCGTCCCCAAAGTGGAGGCACAACGCCGCCGGCCCGCCCCCTCTTGCCTCTGCCTGTCAATCAGGCAGAGGCGATCGCTGGGCTGAGACGACCATCGGCTGTCTGGCATGCGCCGGCGCACTGTGGCGCCGGCGCACTTCAGACCTGATCGGCTGCGAAAATGCACAGTACCGATCAGGTCTGAATTAGACCCTCTATTCACAAACATAAGATTCATGCAAAGATACAATATGGCAAATGGGGTGGTTTTGATATGCCGGCAGTCAGAATACCACCCACGGCATCCCGATGGTGAGAATCCCGCCTGGGGCAATGTAAGAATAGTTACCTTTCCCCAAATGCCCCCCTAACCCTAAGCACCTAACACCCCCCTCCCCCGCAGCCTTAACTTAACCCTCCCACCCCACCGCAGCCTAAACCTAACCTCCCTCCCCGCAGCCTAACCCTAACCCTCCCCGCTGCAGCCTAAACCTAACCTCCCCCCCTTACCTCTCCGGCATCCCGGTGAACACTCGTTCAGGATTCGGCGGTCGGAATTCCGGAGCCGGGAGTGTGATCCTAGTCTGGATGCCGGCACCGGTATTTCGAATGCCGAGATCCTGACCGGATCTCATGCAAATATATAAAGTAACTGAATAACACACATAGCAGTCCTTCCCCAGATTACCTACAAGCCCCACTGTCCAGTATAGAGTCAGGATATACCGGTGATGCTGTCCACCTGCTGGCAATAGGAAGTACTGCCGCATGCATTAATATTGAGTTTTCCAACTTGACCTTTGAACACATTGATCCAAAATGGCAGATTGTTTCAGTTACAGTATAGTAGGCTTATCATCATATCCCTTTAATCTGGGACTCCTATGAACTACACAGGTTCGGTGGCTGGCTAAATTTAAGCCTACATTACACCTGGTTTTCATCAGCCACAGAACCTGTGTAAAGCACAGGTGTACTAAATTAAAGGGATATTATGGCAAGTAAATTTAAGTTATCTGCCTATAACACAAGTCAGCCAAACTGTGGCCTGTGGGCAATATGTGGCCCGACTCCTGGCACTTCATCCTCCGAACAGCTCTGTCCAGAATCCAGAGGTGGTCAGGTCTATGCCACTTGCAGCAGCCACATCCCTGCAGGACCAGGCCTCTATGTTGCACCTCACAGCAGCCTCCTCTCAGTACTCAGCGGATGTGACTGGAGTCAGTGGCATGGGGCGGCCATGGATAGACTCAAAGGAGCAAGGCAGAAAGAGACAGCCATGGCTGAATAGATGAATATTTGTTAGAGTACTTTGGTGGGGAAGATAAAGCAATGTCATGAGGAGGGTCCTGGGTTGGCATATAAGGGCATGAGGGGGCTCTGAGCATTTAGAGGGGGCTCTGATGCTGGTATATAAAGGACATGACTGAGGGGCTGTGTGGCCTATAAAGGACATGACAGAGGAGGCTGTGTGGCCTATAAAGGACATGACAGAGGAGGCTGTGTGGCCTATAAAGGACATGACAGAGGAGGCTGTGTGGCATATAAAGGACATGACTGAGGGGCTGTGTGACCTATGAAGGACATGACAGAGGAGGCTGTGTGGCCTATAAAGGACATGACAGAAGAGGCTGTGTGACCTATAAAGGACATGACAGAGGAGGCTGTGTGGCATATAAAGGACATGACAGAGGAGGCTGTGTGGTATATAAACGACATGACAGAGGAGGCTGTGTGGCCTATAAAGGACATGACAGAGGAGGCTGTGTGGCATATAAAGGACATGACAGAGGAGGCTGTGTTGCCTATAAAGGACATGACAGAGGAGGCTGTGTGGCATATAAAGGACATGACAGAGGAGGCTGTGTGACCTATAAAGGACATGACAGAGGAGGCTGTGTTGCCTATAAAGGACATGACAGAGGAGGCTGTGTGGCATATAAAGGACATGACAGAGGAGGCTGTGTGACCTATAAAGGACATGACAGAGGAGGCTGTGTGGCATATAAAGGACATGACAGAGGAGGCTGTGTGGTATATAAAGGACATGACAGAGGAGGCTGTGTGGCCTATAAAGAACATGACAGAGGAGGCTGTGTGGCATATAAAGGACATGACTGAGGGGCTGTGTGGCCTATAAAGGACATGACAGAGGTGGCTGTGTGGCCTATAAAGGACATGACAGAGGAGGCTGTGTGGCATATAAAGGACATGACAGAGGAGGCTGGGTGGCCTATAAAGGACATGACAGAGGAGGCTGGGTGGCCTATAAAGGACATGACAGAGGAGGCTGTGTGACCTATAAAGGACATGACAGAGGAGGCTGTGTGGTATATAAAGGACATGACAGAGGAGGCTGTGTGGTATATAAAGGACATGACAGAGGAGGCTGGGTGGCCTATAAAGGACATGACAGAGGAGGCTGTGTGGCCTAGAAAGGACATGATAGAGGAGGCTGTGTGGCCTAGAAAGGACATGACAGAGGAGGCTGTGTGGCCTAGAAAGGACATGACAGAGGAGGCTGTGTGGCCTAGAAAGGACATGACAGAGGAGGCTGTGTGGTATATAAAGGACATGACAGAGGAGGCTGTGTGGCCTATAAAGGACATGACAGAGGAGGCTGTGTTGCCTATAAAGGACATGACAGAGAAGGCTGTGTGGCCTATAAAGGACATGACAGAGGAGGCTGTGTGGCCTATAAAGGACATGACAGAGGAGGCTGTGTGGCCTATAAATGACATGACAGAGGAGGCTGTGTGGCCTATAAAGGACATGACAGAGGAGGCTGTGTGGCATATAAAGGACATGACAGAGGAGGCTGTGTGGCATATAAAGTACATGACAGAGGAGGCTGTGTGGCATATAAAGGACATGACTGAGGGGCTGTGTGGCCTATAAAGGACATGACAGAGAAGGCTGTGTGGCCTATAAAGGACATGACTGAGGGGCTGTGTGGCCTATAAAGGACATGACAGAGGTGGCTGTGTGGCCTATAAAGGACATGACAGAGGAGGCTGTGTGGCATATAAAGGACATGACAGAGGAGGCTGGGTGGCCTATAAAGGACATGACAGAGGAGGCTGGGTGGCCTATAAAGGACATCACAGAGGAGGCTGTGTGACCTATAAAGGACATGACAGAGGAGGCTGTGTGGTATATAAAGGACATGACAGAGGAGGCTGTGTGGTATATAAAGGACATGACAGAGGAGGCTGGGTGGCCTATAAAGGACATGACAGAGGAGGCTGTGTGGCCTAGAAAGGACATGATAGAGGAGGCTGTGTGGCCTAGAAAGGACATGACAGAGGAGGCTGTGTGGCCTAGAAAGGACATGACAGAGGAGGCTGTGTGGCCTAGAAAGGACATGACAGAGGAGGCTGTGTGGTATATAAAGGACATGACAGAGGAGGCTGTGTGGCCTATAAAGGACATGACAGAGGAGGCTGTGTTGCCTATAAAGGACATGACAGAGAAGGCTGTGTGGCCTATAAAGGACATGACAGAGGAGGCTGTGTGGCCTATAAAGGACATGACAGAGGAGGCTGTGTGGCCTATAAATGACATGACAGAGGAGGCTGTGTGGCCTATAAAGGACATGACAGAGGAGGCTGTGTGGCATATAAAGGACATGACAGAGGAGGCTGTGTGGCATATAAAGTACATGACAGAGGAGGCTGTGTGGCATATAAAGGACATGACTGAGGGGCTGTGTGGCCTATAAAGGACATGACAGAGAAGGCTGTGTGGCCTATAAAGGACATGACAGAGGAGGCTGTGTGACCTATGAAGGACATGACAGAGGAGGCTGTGTGGCATATAAAGGACATGACAGAGGAGGCTGTGTGGCCTATAAACGGGCATATTGAGTGGGCTGTGTGGCATATAAAGGGGCATGACTGAGGGGCTGTGTTACTCTCGTATAGACAAATAAAAATTAACTCGGGCTTTAAAAAAAAAAAAAAAAACCTTCACAAATATGAAATCTCACTTTAATTAAATTAGACTTTATTGTTTATCAGCATTGTAAATAACAGGTTTATTGAAGGTAAATAATAGTTGTATGTGTCTGTATCTTGTGCACTGAGATGATGACATCCCGGCACAGTAATGAGCTGCGCAGTTATACCTCTGCGATCGCTCTCCTTGCCGCGTCCTACTACCTATATCTGTGTGCTAATAAGCTGCCAATCCAGACCCCGCACAATCAGAAGCCTCGTTTGCATAGCAAGCTGATCCAGAAGACAATTAGCGCAACACATGATTACATGATTAAACACGCTGTACGAGGGTACATGGTGTGAGGAGAAATCAGTATACATTATACATGATTACAGAGGTAGCAGAAGCTCTGCAGGTGCTGCATGGAGACAGCCTCTCTCTTCCAGGCCCATGCAGGGGAAACTACAGCCGAAACACGCAATCCAGTAACATGCACTCCTCCGGATGGCGGGTAATGCTGACACTTCTAGTCCCACAGCAGGAGGAGAGTTGCAGGTTGTTAAAGCCTGCTTTCCGTCATGTCCCATATCGCTCAGCATTTAAAAAACTTAAATGGGGACAATTAAGCCCCGCCAATGTTCTGTTCCGATCTTATTGGAGTCAAAATACCTGGGCAAAAATTGGGATTACTGCAGGAAGCCCAGTTTTTTTCCCAGTGTAACGGAAGCATGGCCTGAGGTCAGAGGTCATGTTCAGAGAGGCCTAAAACATCCTGATTTTATCAGGTAATGCTGGTATCATGTGACCAAAAGTTTCCAAAACATCAAGAGGGACCAGAGTTTGGTACAGCTGCGAATATTAGATTATTCATAGTATAATATGCAGTAGACGGATTACAGCTGTTACCGGACGGGCTGCAATAGTGTAATGCGCACTGGCTATTAAAGTGGAACCATCAAATACACACAACGGGGGCAGCCATTTTACTAGGACTGTGAGCATGCAATATATCCATCTGCAAGAAACTGATCTCACTGAGGCACTGATTTACATTCACCCCAGGCTAATTCATGGCGCCTGACTTATATTCATGAGGCCGGACTATTATTCATGAGGTATGACTATTATTCATGAGGCCTGACTTATATTCTTGAGGTATGACTATTATTCATGAGGCCTGACTTATATTCATGAGGCATGACTATTATTCATGAGGCCTGACTATTATTCATGAGGCCTGACTTATATTCATGAGGCATGACTATTATTCATGAGGCCTGACTATTATTCATGAGGCCTGACTATTATTCATGAGGCCTGACTATTATTCATGAGGTATGACTATTATTCATGAGGCCTGACTTATATTCATGAGGTATGACTATTATTCATGAGGCCTGTTTTATATTCATGAGGCCTGATTTAAACTCATGAGTCTGGAGTATTGTTTCCTAGTGACATCATACGCAACATTCTACGATATACTAATCTGGCCCTGAATATTCCTGCTTCCACTCTGTGTAGGTGCCAGATCCACTTTAATGAAGTCATTTATTCCAGGTTATTGCAACACGATGATGGTTAAGGCTGGATGAGGAGCATTTTGTCTCAGTGAAGCGGGTTTTGTTGTAGGGTCAGTAAACCTTGCATTAAGTTTTAAGATACTGAAATGAATTCTTGTATTATAGCATCACACTTGCGACACCCATCAATAAACACCAGTGTGGAATCAGCAGCAGCGCTATCCAATAACAGATGAATTGTTACACGATCGACCCTTGGAGACAGCGAGACTCCGCGGCAACATCACTCCTCCTTCTTGCCGTTGATCATGGACTGGACCTGGGAGCGGATAAGACCATCGGTTAGATTGTGACAGTAGGTATTGGAGTCTGCAAGTTTACCACCCAGTGGCCTACAGACTCAACATATAACTGCAAAGATATTATCAAAGTGCGCAGCACATCGCAAACAAAGCTGGAAAGAGGCATTTCACGCCTCATTATACATAACTGCTCATTGCAGAAGAATGGACAAACAGAAAGGGTCACCAGGCTATCGCCCACCGCTGCTCACCAAACACATACTGTAATACATGTTAAAAAGGTTAAACCAAACCTAGGAAAAGCAGCTGATAAACCGAACTAGCGATGAAAGGTGCAAACATACATATAGTACTAGCGATATGGATGTAACAATACTCAGCAAGACATGCAGAAGAGATGGAGGATCAGCTGCTGACAGATAAACTGAAGCCGGACGCCACAGAACTGCTGCTGACGCGTTTGACATGAGTGCATGACGCGTTTCACATCAGAGCAACAGTACAGGCGCAGAGGTGCTGGTCTCTCTCTCCCTATGAGATATCTTCTACACTGAGAAGTACAATGATATCCACAACAGCCACTCACTCATCATGTGTCCTCTGACCTTTCCCATGCCCATAGACATCCACTTGGCACAAAATGCCTTCACATGCCCCTACAGTACATGTCACTGGTCACAAAATGCTGACCCCACACCCATAATGCCCCCAGATCCCACATGTCCATTACTGCCCCCCCCCCCCATGGTCACTCCCATCTCAGACCCAACTCTTATTTAATAATATTGAGAAATTTGGGGAGACATAAAGCAGAGAAATTTTACAGCCAGAAGAAGCTGGGGACAGGTGAATTGCCCGCTGGTGGCCTGAGGCCCAACTGTTGCACATCACTGGTATAGCTGGTCCCAGGAAATGCAGAGATGGTCCTGGGAACTATATTTAGGTCCTGGGAACCTAATAAGTGGTCCTGGGAGCTGTATAGTCAGTCCCGGGACCTGTACAGATAGTCCTGGGAACTGCATTTCTATCTTTATTTTGACTGTGATTCCCAGTAGGTGCTTGGCCACAATATGGAAACCGAGCTCAATGAGGCAATTTGCAGAACTACTATATACTAGCGGCTACACTATGTGGTAGGATGCTGGCGATAAAGCTACAAACTGAAATAATCCCAATACATAATGTGGTGAGAGGGGTCGCCTCTCACCTGAATTTTCCACATTCCCGTGGGATCAGCTCACTCCAAGGGAGACTTAAGCAAGTCCTGTGACGTTTTCAGCAGCAGAGGTATGGAATTCCGGGATTTCAGGGTTGCAGCTAGAAATCATCACTGAAGGACAGGAAGGGTTTAAAATCCTCACCTGCCTAGTACTCTGAGCACTGACGCCGAATAGCAGCCAGCAAGTAGGTTGGAGTCTCAATAGTGCCAGGGACTTTCTGAACTAGCTGTGCCAGGAAGCACAACAGATTGTGGCTGCATTCTGCCAGCAGACTGTATACTAGCACCTATAGTGCCGAGACATTTATTCACACGTGTATGTCTAATTACTATGCCTGTTTGTCCAGGATTTCTGTGTGTGTATGTTATAGTGCAGTGTCTGCTGCAATTAAAAGACACTGCTTCACCGTGAACCTGCCTATCGTGTGTCCTAATTTCTGCGACCCTGTTACAATAGCAATTTGGGCCTTATGCGGGTGCAAGAGAAAATGCAGATGTATGTAGCCCCTCAACAGCTAGTGGCCCAATGCAAATGTCTGTTATGTGCAACCTAAACGATTTAGTCATCTAGATGCCAATAAAATGAGAAAGGGATGCTACAAAATAGAGGGAGCTGGCATCATTCCTATCCTGCACACGCTAAACAGTAACCAGTCTGTACCAGCCTCCCCTCTGTTATTTCCCTAGGAAGCCCACTCCATAATTTGGCGTTACACAGCACACCGGCGCCTTAATGAGATTTCAACTCTGAAACATTACCGACATATTGTACCCTTCCAATGTTAGTTAAAATGATCTCGTAATGCGGCACAATATCCCTTCTGTACTTCCGAGATCCCAGACCGTTATCGCCTCAATCCCCAGAAAGCCAGGCATTAGTAACCCCCCCCACATACTCCCACCTAAATGGCTGCATTGCTCTGCTGTAATTAGGCCTCTTGCAGCAAGTCTATTATTGCCAACCAGATCATGAAACAATAAGGCATCAGTATGGGCGCCCAGCGCTATGATAAAATAAACAGCGACGCACACTCACAATATAAGATCTGTACAATGTGTCTCCGTGGGTGGCTTCTGGAGCAACAAAATTATGTAGATTTTTCAGTTAATATTTAGACTGCTGGAACTGCCTGGGCGCCTTTGTGTCGGCCCTAATGAAAGTACGGTTATTGCTATCTCAGTCTTATTCCGTGTACCCCTAATGCAAATATCACAGCAGCTACTGGGACTATAAATAAAGTCGAACACATTTAATAAGCTCTACATTGTTTTTACTGCATTAAACAACCTCAATATTTTGCCACAAGGACATTACGAGGGATCTGCAGAAAACACATCTACATTAAGGAATACGGCTGGTAATACACGCTTTACGCTACTGGGGCACAAATGGCTGCTCAGCGCTGCGGCTGGGGATTTATTCCTGCAATTTCTGGCATATGGCTGAGACCCAAGGATTCCGACACAGCGAGCAGGAAAGAGGCTTTGAAATGAAAATAAGTCCTTTAATCAGAAAGATAAACAGGAGTTTAGCGGAATACTGGAGTTTAAAGGAAAACTAGAAAGCAATAACCTTATGGTCAGGTTCCCAGGATGTAATTAGCATTAAACTGCTAATTATTGCTCATATAAGATGGCGCAGGGAAGGCAGCGAGATATCTCTGCCATATACCAGGAGTGTGCATGCACTCACTATAGATCCGAAGGCGCTAAAATGTGTGCGGGAACTTGTATGTGGAAAACTGGTTTTTGCCTGTGGCCGCTGTGGGATGAACCATGAAAACCTGGGAGCAACGGATGCATGGAGCAGCCCCTGTGGGTGAGGAAGGAGCATTTCAGGAGTAAGGGGGAAGGCAGTTTTAAAGTAAGGGCACGGCTGGAAGTTTGGCAACTATAAAACAAAATGACAAAAAGAATTAAGAACCATTGTGAATTAAGTGGGAAGCGCAAAATGCCTTGGTTGGTATCAGGATAGATGGCCGACACTAGAATGTTGACATGATTCAACATGGCAATAGGCACCACGTAGACGTTCTCAGAATGCCGACAGTTCGGGTTAGCCACCTCCGGGAAGGTAAGCGATAAGCTGCAGAGGATGATTAGAGTTGGGCGCTAGGGAGAGGGTTAGCAATTAGGAGAGAAATACTTACTAGAACCGACGGTGGGCGCGGGTGCTCCAGAAGTGCTGCACATGTCACAGACTGTTGACATGTCGGCTTAATGCATGTTGACTGGATGCATGTCCACTTAACATAACGCATCCCCTTGGTTTTGGGCCGATGTCCATTTCCATGCACACCTACAGTAACATCCGAAGAGGCGCGCTGTGTAAAAGTGTACACACCTCACCAATGTATAACCTACTGCCTCTTAGCCTCTTTCATTAAATGAAACCTTTGACTGTCTATGCTAATTCCTGGCGTACATGAATCATACAAATAAAGGGATGTGTGGGCTGTCTTTATCAAATGCGTATCTGCTGTGCGTGTAGCCCCTACAGGCACTGCTTGTACAGATGTGTGCTCATACGTCACTGCCGTCTCGGCACACCAGGTTCTGTGAGACTCTCCTACCATCAGGCGCCCTTTTTTGCTGAAAATGCGTCTTAGTTGCAAAGCGATGTACAGTAGCTACTGTAGGACGCACGAGGAGACTGCGCTGATTCATTTGATATGACACTTCTATATCTGTGTGCGACCGAGTCTCTGAATCTGTATCCGAAGTGCTACAATGTAACGCCTGCAGCTATTTTACAATGCAAGTTCTGTTGTGCTCTGTAGACAGACTCAGACACACACAATATACAAGTGTCACATATCAAATAAGCACAGTCTCCTGGTGTGTCCTAGTCGTATCGCGTTCCGACGAAAACGCATTTACAGCAAAAAAAGATGCCCAACGCTAGCAGAGTTACACGGGACTTGGCGGCTCACTTGCATCTCCCGCTGCATGGTATATTGAGGCTGGACGTATGAGGACACATCTGTAAGTACACGCGTGCGCTTTAATGGAAAATTATTGGAAATGTTTACAGTGTGTGGAGTGTAGAATTTTGGCTGTAGAATGTTCTGCCTGGAATTTATTCGCAGACTTTGGTGGCCAGGAAAGACTATAGATGACAGTTCCATCCTTCACTTGCAGATGTTCCGCTCCTTTAATCCTGGTACGCACATGTTCGATCCCCAGCTGATTGGGTAAACGCTCCTGATCAGCCGGGCAGTGTGCGTTTCCAGCTGTGACCCCCTGTGAGGCGGGGGCAGCGGTGGGGTAGTGGCTCCTCTATTGGTTTCGGGAGGTCGGCTGTGCAACACATAAGAGACAACCTCCCTCCCCCGAAAGTTGCCAAGGCGTTTATTGGCAATGAGTACACACATATACTGTACAATCAACGCTTGTTCTCCCAATATGAGGAGACTGGCACCGACGATTGTATAGGTGTGTACCCACCTCAAGTCTTTCTTGATAAGTAATGTTGCATAGTCTATCCACCATCCTACTAGCGTTTCTCAAAATGTCTCCTCTTTTTTTACGTGTTTTTGGAGACTGGGCCTCTCAGAGCTTGAGGTGACGTCTCACCAGAGACCTATACTGAGACCAAACTCTTCCTGCTACCGATACTCTTCCTACACAACCAGTGTTCTTCTGTCGGTGACCCAGGAAGTACAGAACAAGAACAGTAACTTAGGCCACCTGTGATATCTTTCACCTAGATCACCTGGTCACCTGCAGCACCTGGTCACTTGTACATCCAGTTACAGGCACCTAGGCTGTTTGGGGAGTTGGTTCAGCAATGCACAGTGGGGGCTAAATCAGACCTGATCGGTGCTGTGCGTACTAGCCATTTGCTCGGCGCTCCCCCGCATGTCAGGGTGTCTGATTGTAGCCATGCAAAATTTTGCATGGCTACGATCAGGTCTGAATTAGGCCCAGTATTTCCACACCGTCCCATCACCAGGCTAGTGAGAGAACATTGCTACTCACTAATGCTAAAGCGACAGGGTTATAACTGGGGAATGGCATCAGCTGCAGTGGTCTGCCTCATCCAGTGCTTTCCCCACCTGGGCTGCAAGAGGGCACAAGATGCACTTATTTGCCCCTGACTGAAAAACACCTTTTAAAGTCAATGCTATGCAAAGCAGCAGCAGCAGATCTGACCAGCCCTGCGGATACTGGGGCAGTTATGAGGCATACAGACGCTCTAAGACTTCATATCCCAAGACGTGCTCACTCCAACTGACTTCCGGGACTTATGGAAACATCTACAGAGGGCAATGGTCTCCTATGATCCAGATACACGAGAAGCTGCAAGACTAGCAACATAAGCACAAGAAGTGGCGGTGCCCGGGGGCAGTAACAGCCCGCAGAGGTGTGAGAGGGGCAGGCATACCTAAGAGAATGAGGTAGAAGAGGGAATATTAGCAAGTGGGCAGTCGACAAGCTGACGTGGAGAAGAGCAGCTGTGCCAGGCTTCTAATTGGTGCAGTACCTCACTCTTACCAGAGGTGGTGCTGACTGTGGTAACCTCATCCTCTACCCACTTACACCTGTGCTGTGGCTTCATACCCCTGCTTCTCCCCAGCTATCAGTGCCACGTATAGGATCCTCTATTGTTACCTGCGTGGCTGCCGGTTACTGACCCTGTGACTAGGAACATTGCCTGCTGCCTGCCACTGACTGTGCAAGAACCTGTCTGTGACACCTGTCTGACGTCTGCCTAACCTAGCCTATGTGACTCTCATAGCCGGTCCCAAGCCCGGATAAATGGGGAGGGGGCGGTTTCCGTGGCGAAGGAACCGTAACACCCATAACCATGGTGGAAAGGAAAAGGCCAAGAAATGGAAGTGGCCGGTAGAAGGAATGAGTCACGGCCGCTGTACAGAATATTACACAGCTGCAATGGTAAATCTAGAACCTCCACCACAAACGCCAAAGATCTAAACAGCCAACATGTTACATGAATGGGGGTTAGTCACATGTGGTTGCAGTTGCTTCCTGATGTGCAAAGTACCGATTATTGGTACTCGGCGCAGGATCCGCTCTGCGCATGTGCGAACACAGAACGCAGTCCAGCATCAGACTGAGTGACTCACAGTCTGCTCACAAATCTGCTGCTATTTGGGGGCAGAAAAAAGGTGGAGACGACCTCAGTTTATGAAAATGGAGGTGAGTCGTCTGCATTTAGGGGAAAGGAAGGGAAGAGACCAGGGATCTCTGTCTGCGTGTAATAGACGCCCCCGGTTGCATTACCATACAGCGCTATCACTGCTGCTTCCAAGGAAGGAACAGCACCACCATCCACATCTGAAACATGGGGTGGAAGGGGGAGAAAGACAGGGACGAGAGACCGGGATGAGAGAGGAGAAGGGCAGAGAGACCGGGATGAGAGAGGAGAAGGGCAGAGAGACCGGGATGAGAGAGGAGAAGGGCAGAGAGACCGGGATGAGAGAGGAGAAGGGCAGAGAGACCGGGATGAGAGAGGAGAAGGGCAGAGAGACCGGGATGAGAGAGGAGAAGGGCAGAGAGACCGGGATGAGAGAGGAGAAGGGCAGAGAGACCGGGATGAGAGAGGAGAAGGGCAGAGAGACCGGGATGAGAGAGGAGAAGGGCAGAGAGACCGGGATGAGAGAGGGGCAGAGAGACCGGGATGAGAGAGGGGCAGAGCAGAGAGACCGGGATGAGAGAGGGGCAGAGCAGAGAGACCGGGATGAGAGAGGGGCAGAGCAGAGAGACCGGGATGAGAGAGGAGAAGAGCAGAGAGACCGGGATGAGAGAGGAGAAGGGCAGAGAGACCGGGATGAGAGAGGGGCAGAGAGACCGGGATGAGAGAGGGGCAGAGAGACCGGGATGAGAGAGGGGCAGAGAGACCGGGATGAGAGAGGGGCAGAGAGACCGGGATGAGAGAGGGGCAGAGAGACCGGGATGAGAGAGGGGCAGAGAGACAGGGATGAGAGAGGGGCAGAGAGACAGGGATGAGAGAGGGGCAGAGAGACAGGGATGAGAGAGGGGCAGAGAGACAGGGATGAGAGAGGGGCAGAGAGACAGGGATGAGAGAGGGGCAGAGAGACAGGGATGAGAGAGACAGGGATGAGAGAGGGGCAGAGAGACAGGGATGAGAGAGGGGCAGAGAGACAGGGATGAGAGAGACAGGGATGAGAGAGGGGCAGAGAGACCAGGATGAGAGAGGGGCAGAGAGACAGGGATGAGAGAGGAGCAGAGAGACAGGGATGAGAGAGGAGCAGAGAGACAGGGATGAGAGAGGAGCAGAGAGACAGGGATGAGAGAGGAGCAGAGAGACAGGGATGAGAGAGGAGCAGAGAGACAGGGATGAGAGAGGAGCAGAGAGACAGGGATGAGAGAGGAGCAGAGAGACAGGGATGAGAGAGGAGCAGAGAGACAGGGATGAGAGAGGGGTAGAGAGACCGGGATGGGGAGGAAGACGGTAAGTGGGGGGAGAGGGAAACAAAACCATGGTGATGCTGGGCACAACACCTAGTAATAATATAAGCAGGGAACTCCGTTGCGCAGGTTTGCCAAACATGAGCCGGCCGGCCAGAGCAAGACTGACAGCTCACAGGCATATAATAATGGAGAGCAGATATTACTACACGTTACTTCAGGAGGATACGCAATCTCGTCCAGTATAAGTAATTGTTGTTTTAGAGGCTCACAATCGCACCGAGAGGTGACAACAGTAACCAGGTGACTAGGAAGCCCACACTGTCCGTGATCGCAGTGCTGCCAGACTTGCTGTTAGTGCAGGGAGCTGGCACTTTGGCCAGGACGGAAGATCCTCACATACATTACACAGGGAGATGCAGCCTCACTGCATCCCCGCCGCTTTATCTATCTACAGTAATCTAAAGGTGCGTACACACGGTGAGATTTCAGCTATGCCCGATTCTGACTATGCGATAGGGACTAGGTCGGTATCGCAAGCATAGATGACAGTGCTCGCGATAGTGGCTATGTGCGATTTTGGCTAAGTGTCAATTTTAACTATACTTTTATACTAGATAGTCAAAACTGACTTGCCTGCACAGGCTATCTAGGCTTGAGATACCGACCTCGCAGGACCGCGCATCCGTATCGCATCGGGATCGCAAGGTGACTTTCACCTTGCGATCTGCACTAACTTTCCTTGCGATTTTGACTATATAGTCAAAAATCGCAAGCAAAAATCTCACCGTGTGTACACACTACACACTTTAACGCCTCCTAATAAGATCTTGTTTGTCCTCTGTTCTGTGAGAGGGGGATCAGTACTTTGCTAGGAACATCCTCACTCTGCCCAGTTCCACCCCTCAGCCTGTAGTAACTGCTCCCTTGTAAACATGGCCAGCTTACACCTGTGCAAATAGAGGGACATGGTGGGTTCAAAGCTGTAGTTGTAGAGCTATATAAGTACTATGTAGGTGCAGAGTGGGTGCTATGCAAGTGCGGAGTGCAGAGTGGGTGCTATGCAAGTGCAGAGTGGGTGCTATGCAAGTGCGGAGTGCAGAGTGGGTGCTATGCAAGTGCAGAGTGGGTGCTATGCAAGTGCAGAGTGCAGAGTGGGTGCTATGCAAGTGCAGAGTGCAGAGTGGGTGCTATGCAAGTGCAGAGTGCAGAGTGGGTGCTATGCAAGTGCAGAGTGCAGAGTGGGTGCTATGCAAGTGCAGAGTGGGTGCTATGCAAGTGCAGAGTGGGTGCTATGCAAGTGCAGAGTGGGTGCTATGCAAGTGCAGAGTGGGTGCTATGCAAGTGCAGAGTGCAGAGTGGGTGCTATGCAAGTGCAGAGTGCAGAGTGGGTGCTATGCAAGTGCAGAGTGCAGAGTGGGTGCTATGCAAGTGCAGAGTGCAGAGTGGGTGCTATGCAAGTGCAGAGTGCAGAGTGGGTGCTATGCAAGTGCAGAGTGCAGAGTGGGTGCTATGCAAGTGCAGAGTGAGTGCTATGCAAGTGCAGAGTGAGTGCTATGCAAGTGCAGAGTGAGTGCTATGCAAGTGCAGAGTGAGTGCTATGCAAGTGCAGAGCGGGTGCTATGCAAGTGCAGAGCGGGTGCTATGCAAGTGCAGAGCGGGTGCTATGCAAGTGCAGAGCGGGTGCTATGCAAGTGCAGAGCGGGTGCTATGCAAGTGCAGAGTGCAGAGTGAGTGCTATGTAAGTGCAGAGTGAGTGCTATGCAAGTGCAGAGTGAGTGCTATGCAAGTGCAGAGCGGGTGCTATGCAAGTGCAGAGCGGGTGCTATGCAAGTGCAGAGCGGGTGCTATGCAAGTGCAGAGCGGGTGCTATGCAAGTGCAGAGCGGGTGCTATGCAAGTGCAGAGCGGGTGCTATGCAAGTGCAGAGCGGGTGCTATGCAAGTGCAGAGCGGGTGCTATGCAAGTGCAGAGCGGGTGCTATGCAAGTGCAGAGCGGGTGCTATGCAAGTGCAGAGCGGGTGCTATGCAAGTGCAGAGCGGGTGCTATGCAAGTGCAGAGCGGGTGCTATGCAAGTGCAGAGCGGGTGCTATGCAAGTGCAGAGCGGGTGCTATGCAAGTGCAGAGCGGGTGCTATGCAAGTGCAGAGCGGGTGCTATGCAAGTGCAGAGCGGGTGCTATGCAAGTGCAGAGCGGGTGCTATGCAAGTGCAGAGCGGGTGCTATGCAAGTGCAGAGCGGGTGCTACGCAAGTGCGGAGTGCAGAGCGGGTGCTACGCAAGTGCGGAGTGCGGAGGGGGTGCTACGCAAGTGCGGAGTGCGGAGGGGGTGCTACGCAAGTGCGGAGTGCGGAGGGGGTGCTACGCAAGTGCAGAGGGGGGTGCTACGCAAGTGCAGAGGGGGTGCTACGCAAGTGCAGAGGGGGTGCTACGCAAGTGCAGAGGGGGTGCTACGCAAGTGCAGAGGGGGTGCTACGCAAGTGCAGAGGGGGTGCTACGCAAGTGCAGAGGGGGTGCTACGCACGTGCAGAGGGGGTGCTACGCACGTGCAGAGGGGGTGCTACGCAAGTGCAGAGGGGGTGCTACGCAAGTGCAGAGGGGGTGCTACGCACGTGCAGTGCGGGGGCTACGCACGTGCAGTGCGGGGGCTACGCACGTGCAGTGCGGGGGCTACGCACGTGCAGAATGAGTGTTATGTAATTGCAGTGCGGGTGCTATGTAAGTGCAGTGCGGGTGCTATGTAAGTGCAGTGCGGGTGCTATGTACGTGCAGTGCGGGTGCTATGTACGTGCAGTGCGGGTGCTATGTACGTGCAGTGCGGGTGCTATGTACTTGCAGTGCGGGTGCTATGTACGTGCAGTGCGGGTGCTATGTACGTGCAGTGCGGGTGCTATGTACGTGCAGTGCGGGTGCTATGCAAGTACAGAATGAGTGCTGTATAAGTACAGAATGAGTGCTGTATAAGTACAGAATGAGTGCTGTATAAGTACAGAATGAGTGCTGTATAAGTACAGAATGAGTGCTGTATAAGTACAGAATGAGTGCTATGTAAGTGCAGAGCGGGTGCTATGTAAGTGTAGTGTGGATGCTATGTAAGTGCTATGTAAGTGCAGAGTGAGTGCTATGTAAGTGCAGAGGGGGTGCTATGCAGGTGCAGAGGGGGTGCTATGCACGTGCAGTGCGGGTGCTATGCACGTGCAGTGCGGGTGCTATGCACGTGCAGTGCGGGTGCTATGCACGTGCAGTGCGGGTGCTATGCACGTGCAGTGCGGGTGCTATGCACGTGCAGTGCGGGTGCTATGCACGTGCAGTGCGGGTGCTATGCACGTGCAGTGCGGGTGCTATGCACGTGCAGTGCGGGTGCTATGCACGTGCAGAGCGGGTGCTATGTAAGTGCAGAGCGGGTGCTATGTAAGTGCAGAGCGGGTGCTATGTAAGTGCAGAGCGGGTGCTATGCAAGTACAGAATGAGTGCTATGCAAGTACAGAATGAGTGCTGTATAAGTGCAGAGCGGGTGCTATGTAAGGGCAGAGTGAGTGCTATGTAAGTGCAGAGCGGGTGCTATGTAAGGGCAGAGTGAGTGCTATGTAAGTGCAGAGCGGGTGCTATGTAAGGGCAGAGTGAGTGCTATGTAAGGGCAGAGTGGTGCTATGTAAGGGCAGAGCGGGTGCTATGTAAGGGCAGAGTGAGTGCTATGTAAGGGCAGAGTGGTGCTATGTAAGGGCAGAGCGGGTGCTATGTAAGGGCAGAGTGAGTGCTATGTAAGTGCAGAGCGGGTGCCATGTAAGGGCAGAGCGGGTGCTATGTAAGGGCAGAGCGAGTGCTATGTAAGTGCAGAGCGAGTGCTATGTAAGGGCAGAGTGAGTGCTATGTAAGTGCAGAGTGGTGCTATGTAAGGGCAGAGTGAGTGCTATGTAAGGGCAGAGTGAGTGCTATGTAAGTGCAGAGCGGGTGCTATGTAAGGGCAGAGTGAGTGCTATGTAAGGGCAGAGTGGTGCTATGTAAGGGCAGAGCGGGTGCTATGTAAGGGCAGAGTGAGTGCTATGTAAGTGCAGAGCGGGTGCCATGTAAGGGCAGAGCGGGTGCTATGTAAGGGCAGAGCGGGTGCTATGTAAGGGCAGAGCGAGTGCTATGTAAGGGCAGAGCGGGTGCTATGTAAGGGCAGAGCGGGTGCTATGTAAGGGCAGAGCGGGTGCTATGTAAGGGCAGAGCGGGTGCTATGTAAGGGCAGAGCGGGTGCTATGTAAGGGCAGAGTGAGTGCTATGTAAGGGCAGAGTGGTGCTATGTAAGGGCAGAGCGGTGCTATGTAAGGGCAGAGTGAGTGCTATGTAAGGGCAGAGCGGGTGCCATGTAAGGGCAGAGCGGGTGCTATGTAAGGGCAGAGTGAGTGCTATGTAAGTGCAGAGCGGGTGCCATGTAAGGGCAGAGCGGGTGCTATGTAAGGGCAGAGCGAGTGCTATGTAAGTGCAGAGCGAGTGCTATGTAAGGGCAGAGTGAGTGCTATGTAAGTGCAGAGTGGTGCTATGTAAGGGCAGAGTGAGTGCTATGTAAGGGCAGAGTGAGTGCTATGTAAGTGCAGAGCGGGTGCTATGTAAGGGCAGAGTGAGTGCTATGTAAGGGCAGAGTGGTGCTATGTAAGGGCAGAGCGGGTGCTATGTAAGGGCAGAGTGAGTGCTATGTAAGTGCAGAGCGGGTGCCATGTAAGGGCAGAGCGGGTGCTATGTAAGGGCAGAGCGAGTGCTATGTAAGGGCAGAGCGGGTGCCATGTAAGTGCAGAGCGGGTGCCATGTAAGGGCAGAGCGGGTGCTATGTAAGGGCAGAGCGGGTGCTATGTAAGGGCAGAGCGAGTGCTATGTAAGGGCAGAGCGGGTGCTATGTAAGGGCAGAGCGGGTGCTATGTAAGGGCAGAGCGGGTGCTATGTAAGGGCAGAGCGGGTGCTATGTAAGGGCAGAGCGGGTGCTATGTAAGGGCAGAGTGAGTGCTATGTAAGGGCAGAGTGGTGCTATGTAAGGGCAGAGCGGTGCTATGTAAGGGCAGAGTGAGTGCTATGTAAGGGCAGAGTGGTGCTATGTAAGGGCAGAGTGAGTGCTATGTAAGTGCAGAGCGGGTGCCATGTAAGGGCAGAGCGGGTGCCATGTAAGGGCAGAGCGGGTGCCATGTAAGGGCAGAGCGAGTGCTATGTAAGTGCAGAGCGAGTGCTATGTAAGGGCAGAGTGAGTGCTATGTAAGTGCAGAGTGGTGCTATGTAAGGGCAGAGTGAGTGCTATGTAAGGGCAGAGTGAGTGCTATGTAAGTGCAGAGCGGGTGCTATGTAAGGGCAGAGTGAGTGCTATGTAAGGGCAGAGTGGTGCTATGTAAGGGCAGAGCGGGTGCTATGTAAGTGCAGAGCGGGTGCCATGTAAGGGCAGAGCGGGTGCTATGTAAGGGCAGAGCGAGTGCTATGTAAGTGCAGAGCGGGTGCTATGTAAGGGCAGAGCGGGTGCTATGTAAGGGCAGAGCGGGTGCTATGTAAGGGCAGAGCGGGTGCTATGTAAGGGCAGAGCGGGTGCTATGTAAGGGCAGAGCGGGTGCTATGTAAGGGCAGAGCGGGTGCTATGTAAGGGCAGAGCGGGTGCTATGTAAGGGCAGAGCGAGTGCTATGTAAGGGCAGAGCGAGTGCTATGTAAGTGCAGAGCGGGTGCTATGTAAGTGCAGAGCGGGTGCTATGTAAGTGCAGAGCGGGTGCTATGTAAGTGCAGAGCGGGTGCTATGTAAGTGCAGTGTGGGTGCTATGTAAGTGCAGTGTGGGTGCTATGTAAGTGCAGTGTGGGTGCAATGTGAGTGTAAAATGAATGCTATGTAAGTGCTATGTAAGTATAGTGCGGGTACTATGCAAGTACAGAATGAGTGCTATATAAGTGCAGAGTGAGTGCTATGTAAGTGTAGTGTGGGTTGGGTGCTATGTAAGTGGAGTGTGAGTGCTATGTAAGTGCAGTGTGAGTGCTATGTAGGTGCAGTGTGAGTGCTATGTAAGTGCAGTGCGAGTGCTATGTAGTAAGTGCAGTGTGAGAGCTATGTAGTAAGTGCAGCGCAGGTGATATGTAGTAAGTGCAGTGCGGGTGCTATGCACGTGCAGTGCGGGTGCTATGCACGTGCAGTGCGGGTGCTATGCACGTGCAGTGCGGGTGCAGTGCGGGTGCTATGCACGTGCAGTGCGGGTGCTATGCACGTGCAGTGCGGGTGCTATGCACGTGCAGTGCGGGTGCTATGCACGTGCAGTGCGGGTGCTATGCACGTGCAGTGCGGGTGCTATGCACGTGCAGTGCAGGTGCTATGCACGTGCAGTGCAGGTGCTATGCAAGTACAGAATGAGTGCTGTATAAGTGCAGAGCGGGTGCTATGTAAGGGCAGAGCGAGTGCTATGTAAGTGCAGAGCGGGTGCTATGTAAGGGCAGAATGAGTGCTGTATAAGTGCAGAGCGGGTGCTATGTAAGGGCAGAGTGAGTGCTATGTAAGTGCAGAGCGGGTGCTATGTAAGGGCAGAGTGAGTGCTATGTAAGTGCAGAGCGGGTGCTATGTAAGGGCAGAGTGAGTGCTATGTAAGGGCAGAGTGGTGCTATGTAAGGGCAGAGCGGGTGCTATGTAAGGGCAGAGTGAGTGCTATGTAAGGGCAGAGTGGTGCTATGTAAGGGCAGAGCGGGTGCTATGTAAGGGCAGAGTGAGTGCTATGTAAGTGCAGAGCGGGTGCCATGTAAGGGCAGAGCGGGTGCCATGTAAGGGCAGAGCGAGTGCTATGTAAGTGCAGAGCGAGTGCTATGTAAGGGCAGAGTGAGTGCTATGTAAGTGCAGAGTGGTGCTATGTAAGGGCAGAGTGAGTGCTATGTAAGGGCAGAGTGAGTGCTATGTAAGTGCAGAGCGGGTGCTATGTAAGGGCAGAGTGAGTGCTATGTAAGGGCAGAGTGGTGCTATGTAAGGGCAGAGCGGGTGCTATGTAAGGGCAGAGTGAGTGCTATGTAAGTGCAGAGCGGGTGCCATGTAAGGGCAGAGCGGGTGCTATGTAAGGGCAGAGCGAGTGCTATGTAAGGGCAGAGCGGGTGCTATGTAAGGGCAGAGCGGGTGCTATGTAAGGGCAGAGCGGGTGCTATGTAAGGGCAGAGCGGGTGCTATGTAAGGGCAGAGCGGGTGCTATGTAAGGGCAGAGCGGGTGCTATGTAAGGGCAGAGCGGGTGCTATGTAAGGGCAGAGCGAGTGCTATGTAAGGGCAGAGCGAGTGCTATGTAAGGGCAGAGCGAGTGCTATGTAAGGGCAGAGCGAGTGCTATGTAAGTGCAGAGCGGGTGCTATGTAAGTGCAGAGCGGGTGCTATGTAAGTGCAGAGCGGGTGCTATGTAAGTGCAGAGCGGGTGCTATGTAAGTGCAGTGTGGGTGCTATGTAAGTGCAGTGTGGGTGCAATGTGAGTGTAAAATGAATGCTATGTAAGTGCTATGTAAGTATAGTGCGGGTACTATGCAAGTACAGAATGAGTGCTATATAAGTGCAGAGTGAGTGCTATGTAAGTGTAGTGTGGGTTGGGTGCTATGTAAGTGGAGTGTGAGTGCTATGTAAGTGCAGTGTGAGTGCTATGTAGGTGCAGTGTGAGTGCTATGTAAGTGCAGTGCGAGTGCTATGTAGTAAGTGCAGTGTGAGAGCTATGTAGTAAGTGCAGCGCAGGTGATATGTAGTAAGTGCAGTGCAGGTGCTATGTAAGTGCAGTGCGAGTGCTGTATAGTGTAGCTGTAGCACTCACCTTCTCCAGCATAAATTCAAGGGGTTCCGCTGGCTTCTCGTACACCAGCTTTGCTGTAATCTCCTGAAAAGTAAATAATACTGAATTCAAAATATAAGAAAGGAGAAGCGGATGAAGTAATTTACCTGGCTGGAAGTACAGAACATAACATACAGGAACACCACATTGCTGTAATACACAATAAGAACACTAAGGGGCAGCATTGCTCCACAGACCACTGCTGTGTGTAGTGATGGAAGGAAACACTCCAAGGTAAAGTGTACATCTTACATACAGCACGTTCTGCGTTATGGCCGGTCAGTGTCACAGTCCTGGTGTTAGGAACACGCCTTTGCTATGTAAGTCGCATGTCTCCCACCTGGAATATCTCCAGGATGTTGTGCTTTTCCATGTACTTCAGCGAGCGCTCGTACGGGTCCTCATACACGGGCGTGGCAGGTGGTGTGGCGCCAGCCTGGTGAATCAGCTCGGTGATTAGCACTTTATCGCTGCCCATCTGCACACAACAGGAAAGAGAATGAGGCATCACAACAAACTGGATATGAATTCATGAATGTGTTACATGTTAGACAGACGCAATCGTGGACCTTAGGAAAAAAACTGGTGCCGGCTTCAGAAGAGGAAGATAACCATCGGTATGGTTGTTACGCGTTACAGCTCCTTTTTCCTGTGCACCTGTTTCCAAAAATGTTTTGGAAAGTATTTGTAGTACAGTAAATTATTTACTAGAGCACAGGTTCTCAAACTCGGTCCTCAGGACCCCACACAGCGCATGTCTTGCAGGTAACCCAGCAGGTGCACAGGTGTATTCATTACTCACTGACAAATTTTGAAAAGGCCCACAGGTGGAGCTAATTATTTCACTTGTGATTCTGTGAGGAGACCTGGAAAACATGCACTGTGTGGGGTCCTGAGGACCGAGTTTGAGAACCACTGTACTAGAGCAGTGGTTCTCAAACTCGGTCCTCAGGACCCCACACAGTGCATGTTTTGCAGGTAACCCAGCAACTGCACAGGTGTATTAATTACTCACTGACACATTTTAAAAGGTCCACAGGTGCAGCTAATTATTTCACTTGTGATTCTGTGAGGAGACCTGCAAAACATGCACTGTGTGGGGTCCTGAGGACCGAGTTTGAGAACCTGTGTACTAGAGCATAGGTTCTCAAACTCGGTCCTCAGGACCCCACACAGTGCATGTTTTGTAGGTCTCCTCACAGAATCATAAGTGAAATAATTAGTTCCACCTGTGGACCTTTTACAATGTGTCAGTGAGTAATTAATACACCTGTGCACCTGCTGGGTTACCTACAAAACATGCACTGTGTGGGGTCCTGAGGACCGAGTTTGAGAACCTGTGTACTAGAGCATAGGTCTGCAAACTCGGTCCTCATTACCCCACACAGTACATGTTTTGCAGGTTACCCAGCAGGTGCACAGGTGTATTAATTACTCACAGACACATTTTAAAAGGTCTGCAGGTGGAGTTAATTATTTCACTTGTGATTCTGTGAGGAGACCTGCAAAACATGCACTGTGTGGGGTAATGGGGACCGAGTTTGCAGACCTGTGTACTAGAGCAGGCATTCCCAACCGCAATCCTCAAGGAACACCAACAGTGCAGGTTTTAGTGATATCCAGGCTTCAGCACAGATGGTTAAACCAAAATAACTGAGGTACTAATTAAGTCACCTGTGTTCAAGCCTGGATATCACTAAAACCAGGACTGTTAGTGTGCCATGAGGACCGTGGTTGGGAAACACTGCACTAGAGAGTGGTGCAGGTGATCTCACCCCAAAATCTGCAAACTGCGCATGCATCATGGAAAGCGATAACAGACTGCGCATGCGTCGGACCATGCATTCGCACAGGACGGAGATTGCAAACGGATTGACCCGTCAATTGATGGAGCACTCATTCCGTAAAATGGGCGTTTCTGGGCGGTGACCTTGCAATCGCACAGAATGGATTCATCTTGTGTCATGGGAACGCTGTGGCTACGTAAGTCAACTTCCATGCTCATTTGGGGCACGCAGATGGCGGTGGAAAGCCAGATTCAGATGGATCTGTTACACCTTGCATGGTGTGGGTGAAGGTCCATATACTAGCGATGGTGGCTGCATGCAGGCGCACTGGATAATAGGCATAGAAGGGTGGATGCTGGCATTAGCATATTGTAGCAAGCGTGCTGCAGCGGAAAACTGCCCGCATACAAATCAAAATAAGCCCCAATACATACTTGCCTACCTGACCCTCTCCATGAGGGAGAAAATGCTCTGTTCCTGGACTTTCCTGGTAATGTATGATTGCCATCACCTGTGGTGAGCTAGGTAATTGATAAGAAAGGTGTTTCACCACAGGTGATGGCAATCATACATTACCTGGAAAGTCCAGGAACAGAGCATTTTCTCCCTCATGGAGAGGGTCCGGTAGGCAAGTATGCCCCAATATGACTCCCCTGGAATAATCTACAAGCACATATTATTGCACAGAAGCCAAAAAGTTGCTAGTGCCACATGCTGGTCAGCTGCAGTACTGCAGGCGGTTTTGAAACAGTTTTTTAACAAGTTATTTTCTGAAGTGTGTTCTATGCAGTTCCAAAGCATTTTCTGTACTAACAGTTTCCTCTACATTATTAATAAGGCTATTTAACAGGATTTTGATACCTACCGGTAA
The DNA here is from genome assembly GCF_028390025.1 of Pseudophryne corroboree. Taxonomy (NCBI): domain Eukaryota; kingdom Metazoa; phylum Chordata; class Amphibia; order Anura; family Myobatrachidae; genus Pseudophryne; species Pseudophryne corroboree. Next base: position 1,028,542,696 of record NC_086445.1, read on the forward strand.
ATCCTTTTCTCCTAGTCCGTAAAGGATGCTGGGGTCCACTTCATGACCATGGGGTATAGACGGTTCCGCAGGAGCCATGGGCACTCTTAAGACTTTTCAATGGGTGTGAACTGGCTCCTCCCTCTATACCCCCCCTCCAGACCTCAGTTATAGGAACTGTGCCCAGGGAGACGGACATTTCGAGGAAAGGATTTACTTTAATACTAGTGGTGGGATACATACCAGCTCACACCTCAACCATGCCGCACAACATGGCATTCAACATAACACACGCCAACAGGCATGAACCATTTGCAGCAACATGCTGAAACTAATATAACACAACTTGTGTAACAGTGTAACTGTAATAACAAAACTGCAGGTAAAGTACGCACTGGGACGGGCGCCCAGCATCCTCTACGGACTAGGAGAAGAGGGTTTACCGGTAGGTATCAAAATCCTGTTTTCTCATACGTCCTAGAGGATGCTGGGGTCCACTTCATGACCATGGTGTTTATACCAAAGCTCCAGTACGGGCGGGAGAGTGCGGATGACCCTGCAGCACCGATTGACTGAACTGGAGGTCTTCATTGGCCAAGGTGTCAAACTTGTAAAATTTTGCAAATGTGTTTGACCCCGACCAAGTAGCTGCTTGGCAAAGTTGTAATGCCGAGACCCCCCGGGCAGCCGCCCAGGATGAGCCCAACTTCCTAGTGGAATGGGCCTTCACCGACGTTGGTAACGGCAATCCAGCCGTAGTATGAGCGTACTGAATCGTACCTCTGATCCAACGCGCAATAGTCTGCTTGGAAACAGGACACCCAATCCTATTGGGAGCATACAGGACAAACAAAGACTCTGTTTTCCGTATCTGAGCTGTTCTAGCGACATAAATCTTCAAAGCTCTAACCACATCTAGAGACTTTGACTCAGTGAACGTGTCAGTAGCCACTGGCACCACAATAGGTTGGTTTATGTGGAAAGATGAAACCACCTTTGGAAGAAAATGTTGACGAGTTCTCAACTCTGCCCTATCTTCATGGAAGATCAGGTAAGGGCTCTTGTGAGACAAGGCCCCTAATTCAGACACCCGCCGTGCGGATGCCAACGCCAAAAGCATCACCACTTTCCAAGTGAGAAACTTCAACTCTCTCTCTCTTGTAGAGGCTCAAACCAATCCGATTGAAGGAACTGCAACACCACGTTAAGGTCCCATGGTGTCACTGGAGGCACAAATTGAGGCTGGATGTGCAGAACCCCTTTCACGAAGGTCTGAAACTCTGGAAGAGAGGCCAATTGTTTTTGGAAGAACACTGACAAGGCCGAAATCTGGACCTTGATTGACCCCAATCGGAGGCCCGCCTCCACACCAGCCTGCAGAAAATGGAGAAAACCTCCCAACTGAAACTCTTCCGTAGGAGCCTTCTTGGATTCACACCAAGACACATATTTTCTCCAAATACGGTGGTAATGTTTCAACGTTACTCCTTTCCTGGCCTGAATAAGGGTGGGGATGACTTCCCTGGGAATACCCTTTCGGGCTAGGATCCAGCGCTCAACAGCAATGCCGTCAAATGTAGCCGCGGTAAGTCTTGATACACGCACAGCCCCTGCTGCAGCAGGTCCTCGCGAAGAGGAAGAGGCCAAGGATCTTCTATGAGCAACTCCTGAAGATCTGGGTACCAAGCCCTCCTTGGCCAGTCTGGGGCAATGAAGATTGCTCGAACTCTTATTCTCCTTATGATCCTGAGCACCTTTGGGATCAGCAGAAGTGGAGGGAAGACATACACCGACCGGAACACACACTGGGCCATTAGCGCATCCACTGCTATTGCTTGAGGGTCTCTCGACCTTGAACAATATTTCTGAAGCTTCTTGTTGAGACGAGATGCCATCATGTCTACTTGAGGAACTCCCCAAAGACTTGTCACTTCGGCAAAGACTTCTTGGTGGAGGCCCCACTCTCCTGGATGGAGATCGTGTCTGCCGAGGAAGTCTACTCCCGGAATGAAAATTGCCGACAGCGCCTTTACATGTCTTTCTGCTCAGAGGAGGATCTTCGTCACCTCTGCCATTGCCGCTCTGCTTTTCATTCTGCCCTGTCTGTTTATGTACGCGACTGCTGTTACATTGTCCGACTGGATCTGCACGGGATGATCTTGAAGAAGATGCACCGCTTGTTGAAGGCCGTTGTAAATGGCTCTCAATTTCAGCACGTTTATATGAAGGCAGGCTTCCTGACTTGACCATTTTCCTTGGAAGCTTTCCCCCTGAGTGACAGCTCCCCAGTCTCGGAGACTTGCATCCGTGGTTACCAGGATCCAGTCCTGAATCCCGAACCTGCGTCCCTCTAGTACAGGGGTGGGGAACCTTTTTTCTACTGAGGGCCATATGGATATTTATAAAATCCTTCGGGGGCCATACAAAAATTCTCAACTTAAAAAATTACCCTGCCCCCCAGTAGGTCTGCCCCTTAGAGGTACTGTGTGTGCGCGCCAGAAAAATGGGTGTGGCCAGTTAAAATGGGACGTGATACACATATGCCCCCAATAGTGCAGTGCCAGATCCACAATTGCCCCCACAGCGCCAGGTATACAAATGCCCCCACAGTGCCAGGTATACAGATGCCCCCACAGTGCCAGGTATACAGATGCCCCCACAGTGCCAGGTATACAGATGCCCCTCACAGTGCCAGGTATACAGATGCCCCCACAGTGCCTGGTATACAAATGCCCCTCACAGTGCCAGGTATACAGATGCCCCCACAGTGCCAGGTATACAAATGCCCCTCACAGTGCCAGGTATACAAATGCCCCTCACAGTGCCAGGTATACAAATGCCCCTCACAGTGCCAGGTATACAAATGCCCCTCACAGTGCCAGGTATACAAATGCCCCTCACAGTGCCAGGTATACAGATGCCCCCACAGTGCCAGGTATACAGATGCCCCACAGTGCCAGGTATACAGATGACCCCCCCCCCCCCCCCCCGTGCTGCTTACTGCTCCTTTCGGCGGGACACGGAGAAGAGCGCGGCTATGTTGGGCGGCGGCGTGTAGGACTTGAAACCAGCCGCCGGTTCGAGAGCCAATCAGAGCTCGCGGACCAGCAGACACAGCTCCTGATTGGCTGCCAGTCCGCAAGCTTTGATTGGCTCACGAACCGGCGGCTGGTTTCAAGTCCTACACGCCGCCGCCACCCGACATAGCCGCGCTCTCCTCCCTGTCCTGACAGCTGAGACACGCTGCCGCCGGACTGAGCGGCGGCGTGTCTCACTGAGAGAAGCGGGTGGGCCGGAGCAAACAGCTTCGCGGGCCTTATACGGCCTGCGGGCCGGAGGTTCCCCACCCCTGCTCTAGTGGGTGAGAACTGTGTAGCCACCATAGGAGCGAAATCCTGGCTTTTGACGACAGGATTATCTTCCGGTGCATGTGTAGGTGGGATCCCGACCACTTGTCCAACAGGTCCCACTGGAAAACTCTGGCATGGAACCTGCCAAACTGTATGGCCTCGTAGGACGCCACCATCTTCCCCAACAATCGAATGCACTGATGGATCGACACACTTGATGGTTTCAATATCTGTTTTTCCATTTTCTGGATTTCCAGAGCCTTTTCCACCAGAAGAAATACTCTCTGACCTTCTGTGTCCAGAATCATCGCGAGAAAAGACAATCTTGTCGTCGGTTCCAACTGTGACTTTGGATAATTTATGATCCAACCGTGTTGTTGGAGTATTGACAGGGAGAGTGTGATGTTTTGTAACAACTGCTCCCTGGATCTCGCCTTTATCAGGAGATCGTCTAGATAAGGAATTATACTGACTCCTTTTTGACGCAGGAGAACCATCATCTCCGCCATCACCTTGGTGAATACCCTCGGCGCCGTGGAGAGACCGAAAGGAAACGTCTGGAATTGGTAATGGCAATCCTGAACCGCAAATCTCAAATAAACCTGGTGAGAAGAATAAATGGGAACATGCAGGTAAGCATCCTTTATGTCTACAGACACCATGTAGTCCCCCTCCTCCAGACTGGAAATCACTGCCCTCAGTGATTCCATTTTGAACTTGAATAGTTTCAAGTAGAGATTCAGATATTTTAGGTTTAGGATCGGTCCGACCGAGCCGTCCGGCTTCGGAACCACAAAAAGGCTTGAATAAAACCCCTCCCCTTGTTGTGACAAAGGTACCAGGACTATGACCTGATCCTGACATAATTTTTGGATTGCCGCTGTTACTGCTTCCCTTTCCGGAAGAGAAGCTGGCAAAGTCGATTTGAAAAATCGGCATGGGGGGTACGTCTTGAAACTCCAGCTTGTACCCCTGGGATACTGTGAGGATATTGGGTTCAAAATCACTCAGTCACGGTGGTAGATGAAAAACCAACAGTGGTTTATTAACAGAATAGGTTATAACACAGTTCAGCACACTTCTGTGATCCAATTCTACACGACAATTCCCTCCTGGAGCTCCTGACAGAACATTACTTCTTAGTCAGTCTCCTGCCTCTCTCTGTACCCTTGTAACAATAACATCATACAATATAATACAATATTGCCTAACATATAACTAATAACATATTGGCAATTGATGAAGTCCATGTGTAGGACCAGGGCTAGGAAAGTAACCACGTGTCTTTTACCACTGAGCGACACGACGCGCCAGCTGTGTCATCACATGTCGTCACATTACCTTCCCCTACTTTCTTGCCCTGTGTCCTAAGTAGCTGAAGCTTGCTGAGCGCAGTGATGCTCTCCTACATCAGACAGTCTGTGCCCCGTCATAATAATGACTGGCAGGTTTCTCTTGTGGGTCTGGTGGTTTTTGTGAATAGCATTGTACAGTTTGTACGGAGACCACCTGCGTCCCAGGTCCAAAGTCTGTGGTAATTGTCATGAGGCTTGTGTGGGAATTTCTTTCCCCGGTCTGGTGGGTGTGTGGCCCACAGTGCATAACTCAATACAGTCTTACCAGGGTCCGGTGGAAACGTGATCAGCAGTCCATAGTTCTTGTATTTCCCCCCGTTGTCCAATCCAAACACATTAATCAAAGTCCCCTTTGTAGACAGCCGCCGGGTTGGGGTAACAGCATGTGCAACAGTGTAATTCAATAAGTCCAATAACTGCACCTGGGGACCTAATAATTCCCCTACACCCAACTGGGTAACCTCACATTTCAGATAGTCACAATTTTCCTCCATAAACAAAATCTGATCTCTGGGGCCCTCACTCTCCCTCCCCAACCATGTATTCCCTGGGAACCCCACTTCCATCACCTCTGGTGCATCAGGACAGTGGCTTCCCTCCCCCAAACATGAACCACGGGTATGGTAATTGTCAGGGCACAATGGGGATTCCTTCATGCCAGAAGTTTCTTCTGTGCTATCCTGGGTAAATGCTTCCTCCAGCCTGGCTGGCTGGGTAACTTGTGGGATCCTACTCTGAGTCTTGTATGCTTTGGCCTGGAGTACAATCTGCTCAGCTTCCTTGTGTGTAACCACCAACTCGACCATTGTTGTACTGGAACATGGATGTAGGTTCACAGGGACAGTGGCATTACCTTCTCCAGTCACTGCTACATGTCCTGGCTGAACACCATTGTCCTGGTTAGAGTCAGTCATTTCACCTTGCACACAATGCCAGTCCCAAACACACTCAGGTGCCCTAGAGTAGAGCAACATGTTCCCTTTCAGTTCCTGAGCTGATGCTATTTTCACCAGGTCTGATACCTGGATTTTCTCTGAGTCACAGGGAAGATTCTGGCATTCAGACTGCAGCTCCTTACCATCAAGTTCACTGAATGGGAACAGACCTCCAGAATCTTCTGGGAGAGATACAATAGCTGGGGATACACTGGGCCCTTCCTGAACATCCTTTTCTGATAAAATAACTGGGGCAGCCATGAACATAGCTTCACAATAGGCCTCCCTCAGCCGCATATGCTGATCAGCCTGCAGTGAGACACTGTCTGCACTAGCCATGCTTATAGTTGGGACATTACCACCTACTGCTGCCCTCGCAGAGATCTCCTCTTCCACCTCTGCCAATAGGAAGGTATAGTGCATCTTCTCCTGGGGTGTTTGGATGACAGACCCCACTTCCTTCTCATTTTCAGTAGCCTCCCCCAAACACAACACTGTAAATGGCTCAGTAGCCAGGACTGGTTGGTGCTCACCTGAAGGATTCCCTTGGAGGCTCTGTTGCTCGAGTGGTGGTCGGGTGATAGTAGCGACTTCTTCCTCAATGTCTCGCTGGCACTCTGCGATGGTTTCTATATCCTCCAAGCCCGCAAATGGCCACTTGTAACACAGCTCAGACTGGTCACCAAGTGTTTTACTGCGACATTCCCCCAGGGACAAGAGAACGGGTTGCAGACAGTGCTTCCTTGCATCCACCTGGACAAGCTCATCCTTTTCCAGTGTAACATACTGGGCAGACAGTTCTTGACGCTCTCTCACTAAGTCCTCATCTTCCGTCTCAGCACCAGGGAAGTTGTAGTGCAGTTCCTCCTGGGGTGCCTGGATTGTGCTCACTGCTTTCTTCACTTCGTGTGCTTCCTTCCGTATAGACCACTGGGCAACTTCTTCCCTTGGGTATGGGAGAAGCTGTTGCAGGTGGTGCCTTTCCACATCCACCCTGTAACACTGGCCTCGCCATGCTGGGGTATCCAGGGGCCCCCGATCCAATGCCACTTCCTCTGGATCTGTCCGGGAAGACAATTTACTCTGCACTTTCCCTTCCGTCTCTGTATATTGTATCCTTTGTGTCATTTGGGCCACTGTGGCGATCACTTCCTCCCTGAATTCCTCAAACTCTGGCTCCCCCAGCAGATTCCATGTGGCTGCTTCACTTCTGCAGTGCATGAACGCATTCCCAAGATGACACAACTTGTCCTGTATGCTGGATACTCTCCACCTGCTGATTTCCCACTGAGCTTCATTCCAGTACTCCCAAATGTACTGCATCTTGGTAAATATAAATAACATATCCGGCTTCTCAGCCTGCCGATATGCTGACGAACTTCCAACCACAAGCTCCACTGCCCTGGTTCCATTACTGGTCTCCTCCGCTGAGGCCTCGACCATATCCTCCTCTTCCTCCTGATCACAAGGGTGCTCAAAGTCCCATTGAGCCAGTTTTCCAATTAGGGATTCCTTGGTATCCACTGTATTAAACTCAATCCGTCTTGCTCGACAGAGGTCCTGTAGTTGATCCTTCTTGCTGTATCGGTAGCATAGCGGGGCAGAATCCATTGCCTGCTGTGGTTTATTCCTTTCTGCTGGTGTCTTGAGTGATCCCACTGCTGCCGCCAAATGTGAGGATATTGGGTTCAAAATCACTCAGTCACGGTGGTAGATGAAAAACCAACAGTGGTTTATTAACAGAATAGGTTATAACACAGTTCAGCACACTTCTGTGATCCAATTCTACACGACAATTCCCTCCTGGAGCTCCTGACAGAACATTACTTCTTAGTCAGTCTCCTGCCTCTCTCTGTACCCTTGTAACAATAACATCATACAATATAATACAATATTGCCTAACATATAACTAATAACATATTGGCAATTGATGAAGTCCATGTGTAGGACCAGGGCTAGGAAAGTAACCACGTGTCTTTTACCACTGAGCGACACGACGCGCCAGCTGTGTCATCACATGTCGTCACAGATACTATCTGCAAAACCCAGGGGTCCAGGCCAGACTGAATCCAACCTTGGCTGAACAGTTTGAGACGTGCCCCCACCCGAGCGGCCTCCCGCAAAGGAGCCCCAGCGTCATGCTGAAGATTTGGCAGAAGTATGGGTAGACTTCTGCTCCTGGGAACCTGAAGCCGCTGTGGACTTCTTTCCCCTTCCCCTACCTGCAAAGAAGGGGGAACCTCTCGCTTTTTTGTATTTATTGGGCCGAAAGGACTGCATGTGCGGGTGATATGTCTTTTTTGCCGGTGCAATCGCAGAGGGCAAAAATGTCGACTTACCTGCGGTAGCCGCCGAGACTAACGCATCCAGTCCATTGCCAAATAAGGTCTCACCTTTATATGGGAGAGCCTCCATATTTCTTTTGGAATCTGCATCCGCGTTCCACTGTCGAATACACAACGCCCGCCGAGCCGATACTGCCATGGTAGCGGCTTGTGAACTCAAGAGTCCAATATCTTTCATCGCTTTTAGCATGTATGCGGCAGCATCTTTGATATTCCCTAACTTAAGGAGTATCTCATCTTTATCAATCGTGTCAATTTCTGATGACACGCTTTCTGACCATTTTTCAATAGCGCGACTCACCCACGTGCAAGCAATTGTGGGCCTGAGCAGCATACCATTAGCAACATAAATGGATTTTAATGTAGTTTCCATCTTTCGGTCTGCCGGCTCTTTTAGTGAAGCCGTGCCAGGAGCAGGGAGAATTACCTTCTTTGTCAACCTGGACAGTGCACTGTCTAACACAGAGAGTGACTCCCATTTTTTCCTGTCCTCCACCGGGAAAGGATAAGCTATCTGAATTCTCTTGGGAATACGACATTTATTTTCGGGATTCACCCACATCCCTTCAAAGAGAGTATTAAGCTCGTGGGAAGGAGGGAAAGTGACCTTGGATTTCTTTTCTTTATAGAAATAAGCCTTCTCCTGAGGTACAGGAGCGGCTTCCGTGACTTCTAGAACTTCCCTTATAGCTACAATCATATATTGTATATTTTTTTGCCAATTTATGATCTATTTCTCTGGAGTCACTATCGTCGACACAAGAATCAGTGTCCGTGTCGGTATCAGCATTCACAATATTCACAAATGGTCTCTTATGTGACCCAGAGGGGTCGCCTGCGGATGAAAGAACAGAGCCCTGAAAAATCACATACTCCACAGATCATATCCTATTGATATGATGCATACTGTCACGTATTTCTTTCACCCATGCAGGCTCTTGGTGTACCGGCAGCGCCACCACATTACAACTCTGTGTCCCTAAAATGCCTTCCTCCGAGGAAGAAACTCCCTGCCTCAGACATGTCTTACACACGTGTACAACACACACTCAGACACACTGGGACTTATAGGGGACAGACACACAGTAAAATCTGTCAGAGAGACACAGTTTAGGAGCAACCAGTTCACAACCCAGCGCCAAAGAAAAAATCCCTGTGCCGCGTACTTTGTACACAGAGACAAAATCCCCGTGTCGCGTACTCCGTACACAGAAACCTTTAAGCGCTATTATATTGTGCACAATATGTATTAGCACCCAGGCCCCCCCTTTTATCACCCTGATACTTGTTCAGAAGTGGAGGAGGACCAGCTTCTTCTCTGCAGTCTGAATGAGAGAAAATGGCGCTGAACAGTGTGCTGGCTGCCTGAGGAGGAAGCTCCACCTCCGCAATGGCGCGTTTCTCCTCAGAAATTTTTCACATAATATTTACACTGGCGGGGGTAGGGCTGTGCCATGGCATCTTATGCCCCCTTTTTATCCAGTTTACGAGGTTAATTGCTGCCCAGGGCGCCCCCAGCGCCCTGCACCCTACAGTGCCTGTGTATGTGTGGGCAGCAATGGCGCGCTGCGCTCCCGCCAGCCGCGCGGTACCTCAGCCGTCACTTTGCTTGATTGAAGATCTGTCTTCATACACTCACCTGTCTTCTGACTTCTGGCTCTGTGAGGGGGGTGACGGCGTGCTGTGGGAGTGAGCATCTAGACACGGCTAGCGTTCAGTTCCCTTCAGGAGCTAATGGTGTCCTGTCAGCCAGAAGCAGAGCCATGAAACTCTTCAGGAAGTTGGTTCCTACTTCTGCCCCCTCAGTCCCACGAAGCAGGGAGTCTGATGCCAGCAGATCTCCCTGAAAATAAACCTAACATAAGTCTTTTCAGAAAAACTCAGTAGAGCTCCCCTGGAGTGCATCCAGTCTGCCTGAGCACATTTCTAAAACTGAGGTCTGGAGGAGGGGCATAGATGGAGGAGCCAGTTCACACCCATTGAAAAGTCTTAAGAGTGCCTATGGCTCCTGCGAAACAGTCTATACCCCATGGTCATGAAGTGGACCCCAGCATCCTCTAGGACGTATGAGAAATTTTAATTATTATTATAATTATTGTTTATTTATACAGCATCACAAGGGTTCTGTAGCGCCAGACAGTAGGGGAGGAAGTGGGCGAGCCTTAATCAGTTAATAGGCGGGTATGGTTAGACAGAAAGTTGCCGTAACTGGAGTGGGGTTGTGTGAATTAAGGGCGAGATTTGCGCAAATTATGGATGAGCCTTATTTGGACAAATTTAGGGTGATATGCATTTTGCTATATGATCTCATTTCCATGCAAGGATTCCATAAACCTTGGTGATACGAAGGTGAACATTATTATAATCCTTTATTTATATGGTGCCACAAGGGGTCCACGGCAAAGTACATCACGGTAACTGGTGCAGAGGGGCATAATGCCTAATTTCAGACCACAGTGAAACCATCTGATTTGCTTTTTATTGGTATACAGAGGAAATAACTCACTTGGGGCCTATTCACTATGTTAATTATTTAAGGCTGGGTGCCCTCCAAAATAATGAAATTTCCAACTCACTGTGAGTAGCTGCCATGGATATAAACATCACCGGAGCAATTCAATATTGCTGCGGTGCGGAGACAGCTGATCCGAAGATCAGCTGTTCCCGCGATTCCCATCATTGCTATGGTGTGACCTGGGCTTCAAGAATGCACACAAGAACCCTATTGATCTTCCAGTGGAGGGAGCCATACAGGGGCAGAGGGATCTGATCGGATCCCTCTCTGCAATGCAGGACCTCTTTCCCATAGGAGAGAGTGGGGTCCGGGAATCAGTGTCATCTGAAATGTAGTATTTCAGAGCTTGATGAATATAGGTTCTCATACTAGTGTATGGGGCCAGATGGCCAGATCGGGATTAAAAGGTAACCAGGAGATATCTGCTTATTATAATATTACTTATTTTTCTGAATCTGTTCAGACAATGGGGGGGTCATTCCGAGTTGATCGCTCGCTGGCGATTTTTGCAGAGCAGCGATCAGGTGAAAAAAAATAAGAATTTACTTACCGATAATTCTATTTCTCGGTGTCCGTAGTGGATGCTGGGGTTCCTGAAAGGACCATGGGGAATAGCGGCTCCGCAGGAGACAGGGCACAAAAAGTAAAGCTTTAGGATCAGGTGGTGTGCACTGGCTCCTCCCCCTATGACCCTCCTCCAAGCCAGTTAGATACTGTGCCCGGACGAGCGTACATAATAAGGAAGGATTTTGAATCCCGGGTAAGACTCATACCAGCCACACCAATCACACTGTACAACCTGTGATCTGAACCCAGTTAACAGTATGATAACAGCGGAGCCTCTGAAAAGATGGCTCACAACAATAATAACCCGATTTTTGTAACTATGTACAAGTATTGCAGATAATCCGCACTTGGGATGGGCGCCCAGCATCCACTACGGACTCCGAGAAATAGAATTATCGGTAAGTAAATTCTTATTTTCTCTATCGTCCTAGTGGATGCTGGGGTTCCTGAAAGGACCATGGGGATAATACCAAAGCTCCCAAACGGGCGGGAGAGTGCGGATGACTCTGCAGCACCGAATGAGAGAACTCCAGGTCCTCCTTAGCCAGGGTATCAAATTTGTAGGATTTTACAAACGTGTTTGCCCCTGACTAAATAACCGCTCGGCAAAGTTGTAAAAGCCGAGACCCCTCGGGCAGCCGCCCAAGATGAGCCCACCTTCCTTGTGGAATGGGCATTTACATATTTTGGCTGTGGCAGGCCTGCCACAGAATGTGCAAGCTGAATTGTATTACACATCCAACTAGCAATAGTCTGCTTAGAAGCAAAAGCACCCAGTTTGTTGGGTGCATACAGGATAACAGCAAGTCAGTTTTCCTGACTCCAGCCGTCCTGGAACATATTTTCAGGGCCCTGACAACATCTAGCAACTTGGAGTCCTCCAAGTCCCTAGTAGGTGCAAGGCACCACAATAAGCTGGTTCAGGTGAAACACTGACACCACCTTAGGGAGAGAACTGGGGACGAGTCCGCAGCTCTGCCCTGTCCGAATGGACAAACAGATATGGGCTTTTTTGAGAAAAACCCACCAATTTGACACTCGCCTGGTCCAGGCCAGGGCCAAGATCATGGTCACTTTTCATGTGAGATGCTTCAAATCCACAGATTTGACTGGTTTTAAACCAATGTGATTTGAGGAATCCCAGAACTACGTTGAGATCCCACAGTGCCACTGGAGGCACAAAAGGGGGTTGTATATGCAATACTCCCTTGACAAAATTCTGGACTTCAGGAACTGAAGCCAATTCTTTCTGGAAGAAAATCGACAGGGCCGAAATTTGAACCTTAATGGACCCCAATTTGAGGCCCATAGACACTCCTGTTTTCAGGAAATGCAGGAAACGACCGAGTTGAAATTTCTTTGTGGGGCCTTCCTGGCCTCACACCACGCAACATATTTTCGCCACATGTGGTGATAATGTTGTGCGGTCACCTCCTTTCTGGCTTTGACCAGGGTAGGAATGACCTCTTCCGGAATGCCTTTTTCCCTTAGGATCCGGCGTTCCACCGCCATGCCGACAAACGCAGCTGCGGTAAGTCTTGGAACAGACATGGTACTTGCTGAAGCAAGTCCCTTCTTAGCGGCAGAGGCCATAAAACCTCTGTAAGCATCTCTTGAAGTTCCGGGTACCAAGTCCTTCTTGGCCAATCCGGAGCCATGAGTATAGTTCTTACTCCTCTACGTCTTATAATTCTCAGCACCTTAGGTATGAGAAGCAGAGGAGGGAACACATACACCGACTGGTACACCCACGGTGTTACCAGAACGTCCACAGCTATTGCCTGAGGGTCTCTTGACCTGGCGCAATACCTGTCCCGTTTTTTGTTCAGACGGGACGCCATCATGTCCACCTTTGGTATTTCCCAACGGTTTACAATCATGTGGAAAAAACTTCCCGATGAAGTTTCCACTCTCCCGGGTGGAGGTCGTGCCTGCTGAGGAAGTCTGCTTCCCAGTTTCCATTCCCGGGATGAAACACTGCTGACAGTGCTATCACATGATTTTCCGCCCAGCGAAAAGTCCTTGCAGTTTTTGCCATTGCCCTCCTGCTTCTTGTGTCGCCCTGTCTGTTTACGTGGGCGACTGCCGTGATGTTTTTCCCACTGGATCAATACCGGCTGACCTTGAAGCAGAGGTCTTGCTAAGCTTAGAGTATTATAAATTTACCCTTAGCTCCAGTATATTTATGTGGAGAAAAGTCTCCAGACTTGATCACACTCCCTGGAAATTTTTTCCTTGTGCGACTGCTCCCCAGCCTCTCGGGCTGGGCTCCGTGGTCACCAGCATCCAATCCTGAATGCCAAATCTGCGGCCCTCTAGAAGATGGGCACTCTATAACCACCACAGGAGAGACACCCTTGTCCTTGGATATAGGGTTATCCGCTGATGCATCTGAAGATGCGATCCGGACCATTTGTCCAGCAGATCCCACTGAAAAGTTCTTGCGTGAAATCTGCCGAATGGAATTGCTTCGTAGGAAGCCACCATTTTTACCAGGACCCTTGTGCAATGATGCACTGTTTTTAGGAGGTTCCTGACTAGCTCGGATAACTCCCTGGCTTTCTCTTCCGGGAGAAACACCTTTTTCTGGACTGTGTCCAGAATCATCCCTAGGCACAGCAGACGTGTCGTCGGGATCAGCTGCGATTTTGGAATATTTAGAATCCACCCGTGCTGTTGTAGCAGTATCCGAGATAGTGCTACTCCGACCTCCAACTGTTCCCTGGACTATGCCCTTATCAGGAGATCGTCCAAGTAAGGGATAATTAAGACGCCTTTTCTTCGAAGAAGAATCATCATTTCGGCCATTACCTTGGTAAAGACCCGGGGTGCCGTGGACAATCCAAACGGCAGCGTCTAAAACTGATAGTGACAGTTCTGCACCACGAACCTGAGGTACCCTTAGTGAGAAGGGCAAATTTGGGACATAGAGGTAAGCATCCCTGATGTCCCCGGACACTATATAGTCCCCTTCTTCCTGGTTCGTTATCACTGCTCTGAGTGACTCCATCTTGATTTGAACCTTTGTAAGTGTTCAAAAAATTTTTTTTTTTTTTTTTTTTAGAATAAGTCTCACCTAGCCTTCTGGCTTCAGTACCACAATATAGTGTGGAATAATACCCCTTTTCCTTGTAGTAGGAGGGGTAATTTAATTATCACCTGCTGGGAATACAGCTTGTGAATTTTTTCCCATACTGCCTCCTTGTCGGAGGGAGACCTTGGTAAAGCAGACTTCAGGAGCCTGCGAAGAGGAAACGTCTTTACATTCCAATCTGTACCCCTGGGATACTACTTGTAGGATCCAGGGGTCCTGTACGGTCTCAGCGCCATGCTGAGAACTTGTCAGAAGCGGTGGAGCGCTTCTGTTCCTGGGAATGGGCTGCCTGCTGCAGTCTTCTTCCCTTTCCTCTATCCCTGGGCAGATATGATCTTATAGGGACGAAAAGACTGAGGTTGAAAAGACGGTGTCTTTTTCTGCAGAGATGTGACTTAGGGTAAAAACGGTGGATTTTCCAGCAGTTGCCGTGGCCACCAGGTCCGATGGACCGACCCCAAAAAACTCCTCTTCCTTTATACGGCAATACACCTTTTTGCCGTTTGGAATCTGCATCACCTGACCACTGTCGTGTCCATAACATCTTCTGGCAGATATGGACATCGCATTTACTCTTGATGCCAGAGTGCAAATATCCCTCTGTGCATCTCGCATATATAGAAATGCATCCTTTAAATGCTCTATAGTCAATAAAATACTGTCCCTGTCAAGGGTATCAATATTTTTAGTCAGGGAATCCGACCAAGCCACCCCAGCTCTGCACATCCAGGCTGAGGCGATCGCTGGTCGCAGTATAACACCAGTATGTGTGTATATACTTTTTATGATATTTTCCAGCCTCCTGTCAGCTGGTCCTTGAGGACGGCCCTATCTATAGACGGTACCGCCACTTGTTTTGATAAGCGTGTGAGCGCCTTATCCACCCTAAGGGGTGTTTCCCAACGCGCCCTAACTTCTGGCGGGAAAGGGTAAACCGCCCATAATTTTCTATCGGGGGGAACCCACGCATCATCACACACTTTATTTAATTTATCTGATTCAGGAAAAACTACTGTAGTTTTTTCACATCCCACATAATACCCTCTTTTGTGGTACTTGTAGTATCAGAAATATGTAACACCTCCTTCATTGCCTTTAACGTGTGGCCCTAATAAGGAATACGTTTGTTTATTCACCGTCGACACTGGATTCAGTGTCCCTGTCTGTGTCTGTGTCGACCGGCTAAAGTAAACGGGCGTTTTAAAACCCCTGACGGTGTTTGAGACGTCTGGACCGGTACTAATTGTTTGTCGGCCGTCTCATGTCGTCAACCGACCTTGCAGCGTGTTGACATTATCACGTAATTCCCTAAATAAGCCATCCATTCCGGTGTCGACTCCCTAGAGAGTGACATCACCATTACAGGCAATTGCTCCGCCTCCTCACCAACATCGTCCTCATACATGTCGACACACACGTACCGACACACAGCACACACACAGGGAATGCTCTGATAGAGGACAGGACCCACTAGCCCTTTGGAGAGACAGAGGGAGAGTTTGCCAGCACACACCAAAAACGCTATAATTATATAGGGACAACCTTATATAAGTGTTTTCCCTTATAGCATCTGTTTTATATATTTCTAACGCCAAATTAGTGCCCCCCCTCTCTGTTTTAACCCTGTTTCTGTAGTGCAGTGCAGGGGAGAGCCTGGGAGCCTTCCCTCCAGCCTTTCTGTGAGGGAAAATGGCGCTGTGTGCTGAGGAGATAGGCCCCGCCCCTTTTTCGGCGGCCTCGTCTCCCGCTTTTAACGGATTCTGGCAGGGGTTAAATATCTCCATATAGCCTCCGGAGGCTATATGTGAGGTATTTTTAGCCAAAATAGGTTTTCATTTGCCTCCCAGGGCGCCCCCCTCCCAGCGCCCTGCACCCTCAGTGACTGCCGTGTGAAGTGTGCTGAGAGGAAAATGGCGCACAGCTGCAGTGCTGTGCGCTACCTTTAGAAGACTGAGGAGTCTTCTGCCGCCGATTCTGGACCTCTTCTTACTTCAGCATCTGCAAGGGGGCCGGCGGCAAGGCTCCGGTGACCATCCAGGCTGTACCTGTGATCGTCCCTCTGGAGCTGATGTCCAGTAGCCAAGAAGCCAATCCATCCTGCACGCAGGTGAGTTCACTTCTTCTCCCCTAAGTCCCTCGTTGCAGTGATCCTGTTGCCAGCAGGACTCACTGTAAAATAAAAAACCTAAGCTAAACTTTTCTAAGCAGCTCTTTAGGAGAGCCACCTAGATTGCACCCTTCTCGGCCGGGCACAAAAATCTAACTGGCTTGGAGGAGGGTCATAGGGGGAGGAGCCAGTGCACACCACCTGATCCTAAAGCTTTACTTTTTGTGCCCTGTCTCCTGCGGAGCCGCTATTCCCCATGGTCCTTTCAGGAACCCCAGCATCCACTAGGACGATAGAGAAAACGGCATTTCTGCGCATGCGTATGGGCCGCAATACGCACGCGCGACAGACGGTTACAAAGCTCTTTGTGGTTGTGCTCAGGCTCTAGCAAAGTTTTCCTTCGCACTGACGGCCGCAAGAAGATTGACAGGAAGGGGGCGTTTCTGGGTGTCAACGGACCGTTTTCAGGGAGTGTTTGTAAAAACGCAGGTGTGTCTGAAAAAACGCAGGCGTGGCTGAGCGGGTGTATGACGTCAAATCCGGCACGAATAGGCTGAAGTGATCGTAAGAGCTGAGTAGGTTAAGAGCTACTGTGAAACTGCACAAACTGGTTTTGCAGAGCTCGGCTGCACATGCGTTCGCACTTCTGCTAAGCTAAAATACACTCCCCAGTGGGCGGCGGCATAGCGTTTGCACGGCTGCTAAAAACTGCTAGCGAGCGATCAACTCGGAATGACCCCCAATGTCACTTCCCGTGCTACAGCTACCAACGCCTTTCTGTAATTTGCACATTAAAACACTGATTGATCCTTTTTCCCCTTTCTCCTCACCACCTGCAGAAACCCAATATCAGCCTTTTTCATCCCCCGGCTGATGTCACACCAGCTATAAAGATGCCAGCTTTTACACATGGCACTTAATCGCTAATGACCTGAACGAACAGAAACTCAGATACGCAATCACTAGCTCCAAGCCTCCATTCATTACTATCTGTCAGCGCTTTAGCAATTAAGGAACGCGCTTAAAAGCCTGCGTTTTAATCATCTGTGACATCAGCCGTTAGTGCCAGCGTGCAATCCTATGTAAACAATCCACATAAATGAACTTTTCAGCAAGAGTTCTCTAAATAAGTCAGTTCTACGTTGTCTTAGACTGGTGCGTGTTGGAGTGCTGGAACTGAGGGGTCATATTTTCAGTAACCAGCGGTTGGCAGACGATGCTGCGCTGTGATACCAGCTGGGGCCGTATTTGCACACATTCCCCAGAGTGAGATTATGCCGTAGGTAGAGAGAGAGATAGACAAATGGAAATCATCACTGCGCTCCTGAAGGATTATAATCCAGGTAGACGGCACATTATCAGCTGCTAACTATGGAAATGACATAGATAAAGGGACATTAACCATAAACATTGTGCGTCCAGCGCGGGGAAACGCATCAGCGCTACGATATGTGTGACACCTGTACATCGGTGTGGGTAGAGTCTGAATCTGTATATGAAGTGCTGCAATGCAGCAGCCGCAGCTTTCTCTCATGCTAAGTCCTGCTGTGCTTCATCTGCCACTTTCTATATATTTAAAAGTAATTCCTGGGTGGTTAAAGTCACAGCTCAGAGTCTCTGGGACAGATTGAGTGGCGTTGGCATTTTTGCTGCAAAATTTATAGAAAAAGCTGCCAGGCTACACTACTCGGCGCGGCTACTCACACCGGCGTCTCGCGCTGCATGGCGCATTGAGGGTTGGTGTATGAGGACCACGTCTCTGCCTCATAGGACTAGAATGTGCAAGTAAGATGTGCCTAGACATGCCACGGTGCCACTGTGTCCCCACCGCTAGGTGTTACATACATTCCACTGCCACCATCGTCTGAGTGCTCCAGCTACCACGCACCACCTGCATTACCCACTCCTGGCTGGACCCAGATCACTGTATGTTTCTGCATTGCATACCTGCAGCATTAACCCTGTGTTGACATGCAGCCTGTGTTTTACCTGGTCAATAAACCAATCCCTGGTTGAGCTATATACCGTGTGCACTGGCCGCCATCACACACCACTGACACCTACAGCACTAACATCAAAGCTTTTGCATTAACAAATACTTCGTGTTTAGTTCCTATAGGGTTGATTCTGATTCGCACGGATCTCGTCACGGATGCAAATGGCGAGTATCTGCATACAGCTTGGTCGGATCTGTCTTCCCGTGAAATAGGGCGTTTCGGGGCGTGAACGGTGTACCATCAAATCCGTCGCTCTTATCAGACTCTGCAGAGCTCTCGTTGGAGCGTTTTTGCTGAATAGGAATGTGGTATCACAGGTTGGGACTTGTGGCATTCTACCTGCCGGGTACTTTTACATAATGCATGTAGATCATATCCTGGCATAAGTGCCTCTGCCCAAAGCTACATCACCGCAGGCACCGCTGCTGGTAAAACATTGGAACGTTGCGTGGTCTTGATCACTGAGGTCACCAACCAGGGCTGTCCTGCATTTAATAACAGACCCCGACCAAGCTGGGACGTTCTGTGCATAACTAATACAGAAACCAGCTCTTTGCTTTCTGTGCTTTCCGTGTCTCTCTTTTGCCCAGGTGCTTCCATATGTT
The DNA here is from genome assembly GCF_028390025.1 of Pseudophryne corroboree. Taxonomy (NCBI): domain Eukaryota; kingdom Metazoa; phylum Chordata; class Amphibia; order Anura; family Myobatrachidae; genus Pseudophryne; species Pseudophryne corroboree. The sequence goes on from NC_086445.1 coordinate 1,028,561,545, forward strand.
GTCCCATACCTAGTACATCCTCAGGCGGGAATGTTGTTCATAAGCTCCCCACCACTCCATTTGCGGAGCAAGAGTTTTTCTACAGCAAACCTGTGGATCTCCGGCTGCTGTTGAACTACAAGTCCCACCATACTACATGTATTTCTAGAGCAACAGGACAGTCACTAGCTGTCTCCACCCCCCCCCCCTCCTCCCCCTCCCCTCCCCCTCCCCCTCCCCCACCTCCTGTTGGATCGGAGTGTCAGGCACAGGTGTAACTCTTGGCCACAGCTAGCGCTACACAGCTTACACCCCTGATTGGGCGAGCGCAATAATCCACGCTAACCTCTTGGACTTTATTTAACCCCTTGTTGCATCCTCCGCTAAGCTCCAGTATAGAGAAGTAAAGATTGACCTAATATAAGACATTATCCAGTGATATTTGCAAAACGCAGATGTAGATATTCTAGACATGCTCGAAATTGCTTTAAAAGTGGTTCTGTAACCCGTCCACCCAACCGCTTCTAAAGCGAGACAATACTCCGTAATTTGCTGAACTTTAAAATGATTCAAACATGGCCAAATTCCAGCAGGGAAAACAGGTCCGACTGTGTCGGCGCTCACACGGCGACTTTGTAGGGTATTTTCAACATTTTCCGATAATACCAATATTCCGGCCTGTCCGGTCAGAATGTCGACATGGGCCCTCATTCCGAGTTGTTCGCTCGCAAGCTGCTTTTAGCAGCATTGCACACGCTAAGCCGCCGCCTACTGGGAGTGAATCTTAGCATAGTAAAATTGCGAACGAAAGATTAGCAGAATTGCGAATAGACACTTCTTAGCAGTTTCTGAGTAGCTCCACACTTACTCGGCAACTGCGATCAGTTCAGTCAGTTTCGTTCCTGGTTTGACGTCACAAACACTCCCAGCGTTCGCCCAGACACTCCTCCGTTTCTCCAGCCACTCCCGCGTTTTTCCCAGAAACGGCAGCGTTTTTTCACACACACCCATAAAACGGCCAGTTTCCACCCAGAAACACCCACTTCCTGTCAATCACATTACGATCACCAGAACGAAGAAAAAAACCTCGTAATGCTGTGAGTAAAATACCAAACTTCTTAGCAAATTTACTTGGCGCAGTCGCAGTGCGAACATTGCGCATGCGCAATTAGCGGAAAATCGCTGCGATGCGAAGAAAATTACTGAGCGAACAACTCGGAATGACCACCATGGATAGGTGGTCAACAACAACAAAAAAGGTCTACGTACATATTACAATATCGAAATTATCATAATGACCAGAATGTCTACATTTTTGTGTTATTTTTAGGATTAGGTTAAATGTCAACATTATGAACATGTCAACATCGTAACCATTTTAACAACACACAACGGAAAGTGGGAATCTTTGGGCTGAGCCCATCGTACGGAGAGCCTAATTTAGAACTGATCGCTCTCTAGCTATTTTTTTTGCAGCGCTGCGATCAGATAGTCGCTGCCCAACAGGGAGTGTCTTTTAGATTTGCAAGTGTGCGATCGCATGTGCAGCCAAGCGGTACAAAAAAGTTTTGTGCAGTTTCTGAGTAGCCCAGGACTTACTCAGCCGCTGCGATCACTTCAGCCTGCCCGGTCCCGGAATTGACGTCAGACACCCGCCCTGCAAACGCTTGGACACGCCTGCGTTTTCCCCAAACACTCCCAGAAAACGGTCAGTTGCCACCGACAAAAGCCTTCTTCCTGTCAATCTCCTTGCGATCGGCTGTGCAAATGGATTCTTTGTTAAATCCATCGCACAGCAACGATCCGCTTTGTACCTGTACGACACGCCTGTGCATTGCGGTGCATGCGCAGTTCTGACCTGATCACAGCGCTGCGAAAAAACCTAGCGTTCAATCAGGTCTGAATGCCCCCTTAAGAATGCAGCCTATAAATTCTCCAGGACCCTCTTAACTCACGCCGTAGCGGCGTCTCCGGGTCCCAGTGAATTGATCGGATGAATGTTGGTGCAGAGCACAAAATAACTGTCTCCCAAAAGCAGTGGATAAACAGCGGAACGAGCGACTGTAACTCTCCTCAATGTCAGACTTCCAGTGATAGTGAATCCCCAGCTCATCGGAACGTGTTCCTCCTGCCTGATCTATCGGCCTGTGTCCTGCGCCTCGCCGTCACTTATTATCACATAACCACGTTTGTGCGGCTGGGCTGGGAGTACAAATGCTTCTGGGCTGCACTGCGCTAAAGAGATTACGCTCATCCCATCATCTTTTAATTCAGCTACTGAGTCAGAGTTTGCCTGGAGAGCGCAGCTGAATACAATTACTTATACATCTCTGATCCGATTATAGACCTCCGGCCTCTAGTTCTAAGGCGGTATTCCCCATACACCAGTCACTAACATGTTCAAATTTCATTTCAAAACTTGTTTCCGCGTAATTTTTCGGTCATCTGGTTCAATGTTACAGGGTATTATCCAGGTTTGTCTCTTTATAATGTATTAATCTGAAATCAAATATTTGCATATAAAGCAAACTGGTCTTCTATAAAACCCTGAGCAAAAACTGTATTTTCCTGGGGAAGATCCAAGTTATGGATTATTCTCATTGCTTTACTACTGGAAAACAAGCAAATACAGCGGAGGAGAAAGGGCAAAATGGCGTCTGACAAAGAGTGGTCTGCATTGTGTAATTATTGCTGCCTCCACCGTTCCCATACATTGCAGCCTCCACCATGCCCTTATATTGCAGCCTCCATAGTGTCCTTAATGCAACCTCCACAATGTGCTTATATTGCAGCCTCCACTGTACTTTATTGCAGCCTCTACCGTGCCCTTATTGCAGTCTCCACGTGCTCTTAGGGCAGCCTCTTCCGCGCCCTTATTATAGTTTGCGCTGTGTCCTTATTGAAGCTACCACCATTTCCATACTACAGCCTCCATTGTGTCCTTGTTGCAGCCTCAATCCTAGACATCTCATTACAATCTAGAGGTTAATCAGTAAGGATCGCCAATGTGATCTTTACTGCAATTCCCCGAAGGTGAGGTCCTGTGCGGGTGTTTCTTCACTCCCCCCGTCACCCGGCTCCATAACAGTGCAGGCAAATATGGACGAGATCGTCCATATTGGCCTGCATGCACAAGCGACGGGGCACCAGCGATGAACGAGCGGGGGCCGCACATCATTCATCACTGGTGCCTCCACACTGCACGATATGAACGGTATCTCGTTCATTAATGAATGAGATCGTTCATATCTGTCAGTATTATCACCCAGTGTGTAGGGCCTATTACACACATGAATCAGGCCCAATATACTAGCTATACGAGAGCCGGTTATGAGCTTTACTGAAGGATTTGATTTCTAAAATCTCAGCAGTAGAATCTGCATTTGTCCCAGTATTTCTAAATTACCAAAGTCCATACTTTCTGGTGCACAAGTGTGCAGCTTCGTCATAAAGAGCACTTTCCAGACGTGTCCACATACACCAATCCTCAGACTGCTCCAAATTTCCCCAGACTTTGCGAATTCCCTGCGCCAAGCAACCCGCACTGGCATCACCAGTACAATAAAAAGTACAATGCAGGGGCACCCTAATTAAGGACGCTGGCACTGCATGTATAGAGGAGACCTAACTCATCGCACCGTGCACGCACTCACAACCCATAGGATTGCATAGGTGCGTACGCTCCTGCAAACAGGTGGCATGTGGGCGCAAATAAATGCAACTGCAAAGTTGTTTTAAAGTGGCAATCACTTACAAGGCATGTGTTTGCCCCTTTTAAAAAATATCCAAGATGGCCGGCATCTCGCATCTCCGGCCATCTTGGAATGCATCACATCTGGTGATAGTATTTTTTTTTTTTTTTGTGGCCTCGTCTCTGCTATTACCTGGGCCTCATTCAGGTAAAACACCCCTAATCTGTGTTTAGATACCGACTGTATGGTTTAAAGTTTACAAGTCTTACAAAGGGTCACTTTCACCTGCTCACCGTGGAGAAACTCATCTTGTGGAACCATCACTCAGGAGAAGGCAGCTTCTCCTGTCACTGGACACAAGTGACATCACCGAGTCACAAATAACACTGCACCCTTTTAGCTCACGGTTCACCCTGTGCCTTGGTGATGTCACAGGTCCCAAGAGAACGGATAGGTTGCGCACTCGCTAATACCGCCTCACATGTGCTGCAGCGGATAGGTACATTACACAATGAGAAAGAACATAGAAGCACTTTAGCTTGTGAGCTTAATTAATGTAAAACACATTTACATAAATAACAAAAATGTACTAGCAAACAGGCTTACAGCTATACACAGGTCGAGCTATTTGCTATAAATGTACGCGCAGGACAAACGCTTGCATGAGATAAAGTGCACCTCGCCCATCAAGAACAATATGAAAGAAGAATTTGGTTCTAGTGCTCCCTACCCATTACAATATCATACTTCTATTGCTGTTACTAGTACAGGTAAACGCAAGTAAACCAGGTTTCAGCAACTACCAATCTGTGTATCACTGATCTGAGAGGCATGGATGGGATCAGTAGTTAGAGGGTATGCTGATCCTTGTAGTGCCATATTAGAGGAACCACGTTTTTTTTCCAGGTGTTATTCTCCTTTCCTGCCCACTTCACTAGGAAGTAAGTGGGTGGGTACCGTCTGTTCCTGGTGCCTGGGAAAGCTACCCAAAAAATCGTGGGTCTCCAACATGTTTTGGGAGAGTAGGTAAGTATGCAGACAGTAGGTGCTATTATCATGTAACATAGGACCATCAGAGCAGAGACGCCTTGCCGTGGTTGGTGGCTTACCATATGTCTGCAAATGTATGTAACTGTGATCTCTGCATTACTATTATCATGTAGGATGTACGTCTCTTTTGCTGGTCCATTGCAGTGTGCGTGGGGAATATGTTAATTTTTTTTCTAGTCTAAATTAACGCCTCCCTTACATGCACCTTGGATGGTAAAATAAATGATCTATTGAGCTACTGTGATCTGCCCACGTGCACCAAGTAAAAGTGCACCACCCAAGAGGGACGCGGCGGAACACACATAACAGCGAGAGCATCATACAGCTAAAAATACAACACTGGTTATATTCTGGATTTGCTTTATCAACTACACTACCGTACATAACATTTTCTATAGTTTCAGTTTTACAAGTCCCAGTAAAAAATATAGATTTCAACGCTTTTAACATGCCTGGGCATTTCTGTAATAACAGTGCGCCTGATTTAGAGATGGGTGCAGTTTATACGGAGCTGCTGTGCGATAATATGCTAATGTCGCAGGGGGCGTCTTGTGTAAATAAATTTGCGGGTTTGCATACATCTCTGAATTAGGCCTATTGTGCAATGAATTACTATATATGATTAATGTAACTTATAGTTAATGTAACAGTTTGAAAGCAGATCACTTACCCCCTGCGCAGGGGGCTCCAGAGGGCTTGAGGCCCCTTGAGAAGCTGCTGCCGCTGTGGGTGGTGGTGTGGTAGTGGCTTTCAAAGACTCAGTGATGTTTCCACCTCTGTCTTCCTTAGGAGACCCCATGGCCAGCTCGGTTCCGTCTTGAGCAGCAGACTCAGTAACGCTCGGCGGTGTGGTGTCCTCTACCGACAGAACCTCTGTAAGTTGTGCATTACTGCTTTCTCCATCACGGGTTAGCTCAGTGGATGCATCTGGTTCAGCAGAAAGACAAGCTTCATCATGTCCATGTACCAGACCAACCGCTGCTGGGTCCAGCTCATGGTTGTGTCCTCTCTGCCCAGGTTCTGTCTTTGTATCCTCCTGAGGGAAGGTAGGAGAGGCGGCATCTTGCTGGGGCACTAGCTTTGTGGTGTCTTCTTCATACGACTTCGTGCTGGGAGCGATCTCTGATGGTGGCGGTGATGTTTCTTCTGGAAGTATCTCTCCTGCCTTTATCACAGGAGAAGCTACATCCTCTTTCTCAGAGACTAAAGAGTCTTCTTTAGGGAAGACAACTGCGCCAGCTTCCGGTGGGTGAGGCTGTGATACCGGATCATCCTCCGGAGAAGAGGAGGAATCTTCCAGGACTTTATTTGATGGGAGAGAGGTTGCAGTAGTCTCTTCTAATGGAGGTCGCACGTCTTCTTCTGTAGGCAGAAGATTGGCTAAGTTCTCCAGTATTGGTTCCGCAGTTTCACTGGATGAAGTAAGAGGTGTTTCACCTTCTGCCCTCTCCGTAATCACATCTGCCTGATAACAGAGAAGAAGAGAGAGTGGAACTATCAGGGTCTAGACAATGAGTCTCAGATATAACACAAAGACATCTGGGGCTACACTTTGTCCTGACTTCCAAAGACTAACGCTTAGCGGCTGGTTCTGAGGTACTTGCCGCTGCGACCAACTTAGTGTCTCCTGCTGTTGCCGGGTCTGTTACTTTATTATAAAGCTAGTATCACCCCTTCCCCTGACTTTGTATGGACAAAGACCTCCACGTTCAATGTCTGTAGATGCTGTAATACCACTTGGTGCATCTTTAGACGCCACCGTCAGTCGCACAATGGAAACTTGCAAATTTTCCATCTGAGAATGGCCTCCAATGTGAATGATTAGGCGTCTGTGTACGTAACCCATTGTCAGTGACACACCCAGAACACTGCCATAACACGCCCCACAGGACAGTCCGTTTCCCTGTGTCTGAATAAACACTGCCCAGGAATGTACAACACATTCTCAATCAAAACTCTGAGACCAATCACAACTGCACCTTTGGGCAGGACGCATGTCATATGGACTGTTTAAGGGATTTTCACGTGCACGCATTAGCAAACATTCGCTCTATGAACACCGGCATTGTATGCTACTAAGGCCGTTACTGTGCAGATTACATTTCCTTTTATATTCATTTTATGAAATATTAGACTATGAGGCTCATAACCCAAAGAAAACTAGTGTTCATTCTAGCACCCTGCACCTGTCCCAACCCGTGCAGTTCCTCTTTCCTGCCTGGGATGTCGCTATCTGCTCTGGTGCTTCTAGCACACTCTGGTCTGTATCTCAGCACTGAGTGTGCTAGAAGCACCAGAGCAGAGAGCGACACCCCAGGCAGGAAAGAGGAACTGCACAGGTTTGGGACAGGTGCAGAGTGATTGTTTTCTAGTGTTCATTCTATCACTCTGCACCTGTCCCAAACCTGTGCAGTTCCTCTTTCCTGCCTGGGGTGTCGCTCTCTGCTCTGGTGCTTCTAGCACACTCTGGTCTGTATCTCGGCACTGAGTGTGCTAGAAGCACCAGAGCAGAGAGCGACACACACAGGCAGGAAAGAGGAACTGCACAGGTTTGGGACAGGTGCAGGGTGATAGAATGAACACTAGAAAACAGTTAATGCTACTTATAAATGTATGGACATGTTTTGATGTGTTAAAATGATTTTGATAAGAGAATAGGTTTGCCCCATATCGTGACCAGAGTTAGCTAAATGTGATGTGTGGTTATCCCTGATTGATGGAGAATCAGGGATAGCCACAGAAATAGAGACACGCCATAGACTAGCGCAGCTAGTTTGGTGCCACAAAGCCACTTGCGCTGTCCCTCTGCCTCATTTGTAACCCCCAAAATTAAATCAGTGGTACATTCGTAAATAGTAGTTTTGAGAAGTGATAACTGATCTGATCTCTTTTTGCGATTGACAAGGAAGAAAAGCGCTATGTTCTCCCGTGCTGGAGTGACGCAGGGGCTGAAGTGCCCCGGTCCCCCCAGATTCTTGGCTCAATCAATGCTGCGCACTGCTGGAAAAATGCAGCCGTAATCAGAACAGTCTCTTTTAACAACATGACAATATCCAGCCAAGAGTGGTTCGACATCTGCTGCTATGCAGCGCATTTTTAAATAGCCTGTTTCTATTTTAGGAAAATGCAGCAGAATCACCCTTGTTTCAGCTATTTTAAACAGGCAAACAGAAGTGGGATATTGGCAGCAGCTCTGCATCAGAGACGGGCAAATTCTTCTCTGACAGTACATAAAATACATTAAATAATAATAATAAAAAAATAATAATAATATTTTCTCCGCGCTTGAGCGTGCAGGCATTGTTTTTCAATCAATGTATGTGATAGGGGACAAACTCATTATACAAATATAGATATGGAGCCCGTCCAGGAATCATTGCTGCATGCCGAGATGCCGCCTTAATTTCCTACTATGCAAATTGATTAGCAAGTGTCAGAAATGCAATGACTAAAAGAGATGACACAACCCGAACAGGTTGTTAGAATGTGCTAAAAATGTTTATTAAATTGCAGGTACAACATAATGTGTTACAAGACACTTGGAACAGTCGCCCACAAGTGTTTGTGTACAGCGGCAAAGGCAGGCTTCCTGTCTATAATGTACCAGAGTACGAGTTGTACTTGTGCCTACGCTATCAGAATGTCCAGGAGACGTCTGAATTCTGGGGAGTTCCTCCAAATCACTCTTGGGGCAAAATGCAGTGAATTGCATCACTAAGCTCCCTGCAGTGACGCAGAGTGGTGAGGAGCGCGAATACAAAGTATCCGAGCCCAGAGTACATGGGGGAGTGAAACCACACAACCGTCTGCGGGGTACATACGCCATGGCGGTACAGAGCCACGCCCACTGCATTGGAAACGCACCCCCCCAGTACAGAGCCGCATTTGACATCCCTGCACTGGTCTATTGGACCTCCCTGTTGGAATCTTTAGGAGGGGGAGGTGCCAAATGTTGGCATCTATGACAATGCTCCAGTCACACTGGAGGCGGCCATTTTGTCAGATGAACCAATATTCATTGAAATGCAGACTATCCAGTGATATAACTTAGACCCAGTGGAGGCAGCCTGTCTGTGTTCTGAACTAATATACACAGTAAAAGCACAAAATACCTCATGTTATGCTAGGTCCTGGTGAATGGATAGGGTGGTGAATTGGCGGGCAAAGTATTGCACCAGCTGACAAAATGGCTGCCTCAGGTATGCACAGATGACAGGACCACTTCGCAGTATAATGTTCCTCTGCAGTAAATTGCATTAAGTTTAGTACCTATGGTATAAATAAGTTCTGGCCATCTTAAAGAATAAAATAATACATTATAAAGAATCCCTACTGTAAAAAAAATAAGTCTCATTTAAATCATTAATCCTTCCGCGGCAATGTCTTTGGGCATAAAAAAATAGTAAATGACTAACTGCTGCAAGGTATAGGGAGGAGCGTGTCCGTATATTAGCTGAAGCATTATATAAGGATAATAAATAATCCTTTTTCCGCTTTGTTAAGCGTGAAGCGGAGCAGATGGGGTTAACGCTTGTGTGTACAGCGAGATTCATAACTTAGCAGAAGGTCGTTATAATCCTAAATCTATTTGACTTCTGCCATATAGATTTATGATTCGGTCTGGCTATTTTCTATTATCTGTGCGGCAGGTTTCCAAGTGCTGCGGCTGCAGATTTAGGTTAACTGTGTAATCACTATACGACCCACTCTAGCAGTTCGGAGTAGACTTCGCGCCGCGCTGCCTCAGACGGCCTTGTTATCGGCCTGCGCTGGGGTGACATTACACTGAGGAAAAACCAGCGGGCGCAGTTAGAGATCACCCTACCGTAACCATATAAGCAAAAGGGACTGTAAAAGGTAGTACTTATATGCTCCCTCCATAATTACCTTCTGGGGTGTTTGTTTTTGCAAAGACATAGCACAAAAAATATTAAAATTAACAAAAAAGCAATTTCCATGTTGCCTGTTGGACTATACTAGTGTTCACGCTAGGCTGTTTCAGCAGGGTGCCGCGCCCTGCCCGATTTTTTAAAGGCAAAATCCGCCCTGCCCTTTCTGCGGCGCCCTGCTAAACAGCCTGCCCGCTTCCTGCTCTCCCAGTGTGTATAGATGCCGTGCACATGCGCATAGCATCCATTCACATTACGGGAGAGTGCTTGGGGAAAGCCCAGCACCTCCGTAGGTGCTAGGCACGCCCTCTTTAATGACGCCGCCGTCCGAGCATGCCCCCTTTAGTGACGTCTGTTGGGGCCGCACTGCCCGCTCTAAAGACGTCTTAGAGCCATGCCCCCAATTTCCATAGCCACGCTCAGTTTTCAGACGCGCACACAAATGCCCTCACAGACCGGCGCCCTGCCCTCAAAAATTCCAAGGGGGAACACTATACGCTGCCTTAGTATATTACTCATTGTCTTATGTGCTAAATACGGCACCTTCCTGCACACCCATAATCACTGCAGTGTACCTGGGGATGTTCCACACCGTGTGTGTGTGTGTGTGTGTGTGTGTGTGTGTGTGTGTGTGTGTGTGTGTGTGTGTGTGTGTGTGTGTGTGTGTGTGTGTGTGTGTGTGTGGTAATTGTTGAAAGAGGAATGTGCTATTATGAAGACTCCAGAGACGCTTCATGCCCTACCCCAAGATGGCTGTTGAGATCACTACGGAGCATGTGCAGGGGCCATCTTGGCTTTACTGTGTAGAATGACATGGTGAGTAACAGGAGTCTCCTGCTTAGCTCTTATGAGAGACCTGCATATGGAGCTGTTCCAGCATTCCTGCACCGCTACCTGTTTGCTCACTGGCAGGTGAGTTGTATGAAACCCCACTACACTCAAGCTCCACTCCATCACCAGTGCACATGTAACAGTGAGTACGGCTGTGTACATTTAACAGTGAGTACAGCTGTAGCTGCTATCTATATAGAGTATCTATATAACTCTGCAATGTCAACACGGACACGCACATCATTTCCAACAGTAATGTGTCTAAAATAAAAAGATAAACACTAGTTAGCAATGCATAGTAAATAGCTACACTCTATGTGGATAGGATTTCTATAACTGAATGGAGCTCAATTAATCTCATGTCTTCGAAGAAAGTAAAGGGGTCATTCCGTTCTTTCTTTTTCCAGCTCTGCGCTGTGGAGACAGTTATCTGCTGTAGAATAGGCCATTGCTAACAGAGCCGTATATTTAGTCAGTGACGTAGAACAGTAGTATATACATACCGCAGCCTTGACAAGGAAATTACTATACACTAGGGACCTTGAGTAAAGATATCTGTTCTGATATCCACGCTGGGCAAAGGCATTATATAATGTAACATTTCACAGTTCTGCCACAACCCTTATCCCACACCAATGAGCCCCAATAATGGGGAAACAGGCTGCTCCGTCCGTGCACCATGGTTTATTAGCATAAGCGTTTCATATATTGTTCTCAGCTGCAATACAATACAGAGAGAACAATACAGCAGGGGATTAAGTCATTACAGCAGGGGAATAAATCCGACTGCCCTGGCTCAGGTAATCTTATTAAAGGGATAGATGAGCAGGGCTCCATCTGTATTTACGTGTCCCTGTCTGTGCTGAGCTGAGTGTTCCCCTAATATCCTACTAAACATCTGTGCTAGAACAATGAAACAAATAAAAAGGAAAGAGAACGGTTACGGTAAAGATTATTTCCGCCCAGTAACCACACTCACGTTTTCCGCATGGAAGTGGTCAGGGAGGGGACCCTCGGGAACATCCATATCTGTAAGGGGACAAGAAATTAGACAGTTACCACATTTTACATTATTACTGGAGATTGTTATGTTTGATGGGAAATTCTACATTTTGATGACGCTATCCTGGCGTCTTCTTGTGCCGCGACCATGGCCCCATATATCTACATGAATATCGACAGGCAGAATGTCAACATGTAACGTGTGAACATACAGAAGAATTGACATAATGTGTATGTAGACATTTAGAACACGTTAACATTCCGGAGTTGACAATTGGACCCTCTACATATGCAGTGTTAATCCTTTGAATGTTCTATGGTTTGTACGCCCGCTCGCGCCTGCAAAGACCGGCGACATCACTCAGCCGCCCCCTGCGGATTTCTATTCAGACATTTGCTGCAATAAGAAATGTTATGAAAAATCCTTATGTTCAAAACAGGTGCTGGCAATCACAAATAAAGAGAAAAGTCCAGGAGCAGAGCATTGTGTCCTCCTGGAGAGGGTCATGTTGGGAGGTATGACATAGGTATGAGCACTGGGTCAGTATTAGGGTACAGCACAGGTGATGGTAATCATACAGTAAGAGGCAGGAGCAGAGCATTGTGTCCTCCTGGAGAGGTGATGTTGGGAGGTATGACATAGGTATGAGCACTGGGTCAGTATTGGGGTACAGCACAGGTGATGGTAATCATACAGTAAGAGGCAGGAGCAGAGCATTGTGTCCTCCTGGAGAGGTGATGTTGGGAGGTATGACATAGGTATGAGCACTGGGTCAGTATTAGGGTACAGCACAGGTGATGGTAATCATACAGTAAGAGGGAAGAGCAGGAGCAGAGCACTGTGTCCTCCTGGAGAGGTCATGTTGGGAGGTATGACATAGGTATGAGCACTGGGTCAGTATTAGGGTACAGCACAGGTGATGGTAATCATACAGTAAGAGGCAGGAGCAGAGCATTGTGTCCTCCTGGAGAGGTGATGTTGGGAGGTATGACATAGGTATGAGCACTGGGTCAGTATTGGGGTACAGCACAGGTGATGGTAATCATACAGTAAGAGGCAGGAGCAGAGCATTGTGTCCTCCTGGAGAGGTGATGTTGGGAGGTATGACATAGGTATGAGCACTGGGTCAGTATTAGGGTACAGCACAGGTGATGGTAATCATACAGTAAGAGGGAAGAGCAGGAGCAGAGCACTGTGTCCTCCTGGAGAGGTCATGTTGGGAGGTATGACATAGGTATGACATAGGTATGAGCACTGGGTCAGTATTAGGGTACAGCACAGGTGATGGTAATCATACAGTAAGAGGGAAGAGCAGGAGCAGAGCATTGTGTCCTCCTCCTGGAGAGGTCATGTTGGGAGGTATGACATAGGTATGAGCACTGGGTCAGTATTGGGGTACAGCACAGGTGATGGTAATCATACAGTAAGAGGGAAGAGCAGGAGCAGAGCATTGTGTCCTCCTGGAGAGATCATGTTGGGAGGTATGACATAGGTATGAGCACTGGGTCAGTATTAGGGTACAGCACAGGTGATGGTAATCATACAGTAAGAGGGAAGAGCAGGAGCAGAGCATTGTGTCCTCCTGGAGAGGTCATGTTGGCAGGTATGACATAGGTATGAGCACTGGGTCAGTATTGGGGTACAGCACAGGTGATGGTAATCATACAGTAAGAGGGAAGAGCAGGAGCAGAGCATTGTGTCCTCCTGGAGAGGTCATGTTGGGAGGTATCACATAGGTATGAGCACTGGGTCAGTATTGGGGTACAGCACAGGTGATGGTAATCATACAGTGAGAGGGAAGAGCAGGAGCAGAGCATTGTGTCCTCCTGGAGAGGGTCATGTTGGACATAGGTATGAGCACTGGGTCAGTATTGGGGTACAGCACAGGTGATGGTAATCATACAGTAAGAGGGAATAGCAGGAGCAGAGCATTGTGTCCCTCCTGGAGAGGTCATGTTGGGAGGTATGACATAGGTATGAGCACTGGGTCAGTATTGGGGTACAGCACAGGTGATGGTAATCATACAGTAAGAGGGAAGAGCAGGAGCAGAGCATTGTGTCCCTCCTGGAGAGGTCATGTTGGGAGGTATGACATAGGTATGAGCACTGGGTCAGTATTGAGGTACAGCACAGGTGATGGTAATCATACAGTAAGAGGGAAGAGCAGGAGGAGAGCATTGTGTCCTCCTGGAGAGGTGATGTTGGGAGGTATGACATAGGTATGAGCACTGGGTCAGTATTGGGGTACAGCACAGGTGATGGTAATCATACAGTAAGAGGGAAGAGCAGGAGCAGAGCATTGTGTCTTCCTGGAGAGGGTCATGTTGGGAGGTATGACATAGGTATGAGCACTGGGTCAGTATTGGGGTACAGCACAGGTGATGGTAATCATACAGTAAGAGGGAATAGCAGGAGCAGAGCATTGTGTCCCTCCTGGAGAGGTCATGTTGGGAGGTATGACATAGGTATGAGCACTGGGTCAGTATTGAGGTACAGCACAGGTGATGGTAATCATACAGTAAGAGGGAAGAGCAGGAGGAGAGCATTGTGTCCTCCTGGAGAGGTGATGTTGGGAGGTATGACATAGGTATGAGCACTGGGTCAGTATTGGGGTACAGCACAGGTGATGGTAATCATACAGTAAGAGGGAAGAGCAGGAGCAGAGCATTGTGTCCTCCTGGAGAGGGTCATGTTGGGAGGTATGACATAGGTATGAGCACTGGGTCAGTATTGGGGTACAGCACAGGTGATGGTAATCATACAGTAAGAGGGAGTAGCAGAGCATTGTGTCCCTCCTGGAGAGGTCATGTTGGGAGGTATGACATAGGTATGAGCACTGGGTCAGTATTGAGGTACAGCACAGGTGATGGTAATCATACAGTAAGAGGGAAGAGCAGGAGCAGAGCATTGTGTCCTCCTGGAGAGGTCATGTTGGGAGGTATGACATAGGTATGAGCACTGGGTCAGTATTGGGGTACAGCACAGGTGATGGTAATCATACAGTAAGAGGGAAGAGCAGGAGCAGAGCATCGTGTCATCCTGGAGAGGTCATGTTGGGAGGTATGACATAGGTATGAGCACTGGGTCAGTATTAGGGTACAGCACAGGTGATGGTAATCATACAGTAAGAGGGAAGAGCAGGAGCAGAGCATCGTGTCCTCCTGGAGAGGTCATGTTGGGAGGTATGACATAGGTATGAGCACTGGGTCAGTATTAGGGTACAGCACAGGTGATGGTAATCATACAGTAAGAGGGAAGTGCAGGAGCAGAGCATTGGGTCCTCCTGGAGAGGTCATGTTGGGAGGTATGACATAGGTATGAGCACTGGGTCAGTATTGGGGTACAGCACAGGTGATGGTAATCATACAGTAAGAGGGAACTGCAGGAGCAGAGCATTGTGTCCTCCTGGAGAGGTCATGTTGGGAGGTATGACATAGGTACGAGCACTGGGTCAGTATTAGGATACAGCACAGGTGATGGTAACCATACAGTAAGAGGGAAGAGCAGGAGGAGAGCATTGTGTCCTCCTGGAGAGGTCATGTTGGGAGGTATGACATAGGTACGAGCACTGGGTCAGTATTAGGGTACAGCACAGGTGATGGTAATCATACAGTAAGAGGGAAGAGCAGGAGGAGAGCATTGTGTCCTCCTGGAGAGGTCATGTTGGGAGGTATGACATAGGTATGAGCACTGGGTCAGTATTAGGGTACAGCACAGGTGATGGTAATCATACAGTAAGAGGGAAGAGCAGGAGCAGAGCATTGTGTCCTCCTGGAGAGGTCATGTTGGGAGGTATGACATAGGTATGAGCACTGGGTCAGTATTAGGGTACAGCACAGGTGATGGTAATCATACAGTAAGAGGGAAGAGCAGGAGGAGAGCATTGTGTCCTCCTGGAGAGGTCATGTTGGGAGGTATGACATAGGTATGAGCACTGGGTCAGTATTAGGGTACAGCACAGGTGATGGTAATCATACAGTAAGAGGGAAGTGCAGGAGCAGAGCATTGTGTCCTCCTGGAGAGGTCATGTTGGGAGGTATGACATAGGTATGAGCACTGGGTCAGTATTAGGGTACAGCACAGGTGATGGTAACCATACAGTAAGAGGGAAGAGCAGGAGGAGAGCATTGTGTCCTCCTGGAGAGGTCATGTTGGGAGGTATGACATAGGTACGAGCACTGGGTCAGTATTAGGGTACAGCACAGGTGATGGTAATCATACAGTAAGAGGGAAGAGCAGGAGGAGAGCATTGTGTCCTCCTGGAGAGGTCATGTTGGGAGGTATGACATAGGTATGAGCACTGGGTCAGTATTAGGGTACAGCACAGGTGATGGTAATCATACAGTAAGAGGGAAGAGCAGGAGCAGAGCATTGTGTCCTCCTGGAGAGGTCATGTTGGGAGGTATGACATAGGTATGAGCACTGGGTCAGTATTAGGGTACAGCACAGGTGATGGTAATCATACAGTAAGAGGGAAGAGCAGGAGGAGAGCATTGTGTCCTCCTGGAGAGGTCATGTTGGGAGGTATGACATAGGTATGAGCACTGGGTCAGTATTAGGGTACAGCACAGGTGATGGTAATCATACAGTAAGAGGGAAGTGCAGGAGCAGAGCATTGTGTCCTCCTGGAGAGGTCATGTTGGGAGGTATGGAGCTGTGAAGTTTAGTGGAGGAGGGTTAATGGTATGGAGAAGTTTTTTAGGGTTTGGGCTAGGCCCCCTAATCTCCGGGTCTGGGACTCAGGGTCGACAGTTTCTAGGACGGTATCCGTTCACATGGTCGACCATGTTATGGTCGACAGTCATTAGGTCGACCACTATTGGTCGACATTGACATGGTCGACAAGGACACATGGTCGACACATGAAAATGGTCGACGCATGAAAAGGTTGACATGAGTTTTTTTACTTTTTTTTCTTTTGGGGAACTTTTCCATACTTTACGATCCAAGTGGAGTACGATTGGAACGGTAATCTGTGCCGAGCGAAGCGGTAGCGGAGCGAAGGCACCATGCCCGAAGCATGGCGAGCGAAGCGAGCCATGCGAGGGGACGCGGTGCACTAATTGGGGTTCCCAGTCACTTTACGCAAAAAACGACACCCAAAAAAAGTTAAAAAACTCATGTCGACCTTTTCATGTGTCGACCATGTGCCCATGTCGACCATGTCAATGTCGACCAATAGTGGTCGACCTAATGACTGTCGACCATAACATGGTCGACCATTCATACCGGAACCTTCTAGGACGACACCCATTAGGTAGACAGTGAGTAGATCGAAACAGGAATTAGGTCGACATTGAAAAAGGTCAACATGAGTTTATATTTTTTGGTGTTGTTTTGTTCGTAAAGTGACCGGGAACCCCAATTAGTGCACCGTGTCCGCTCGCCATGCTTTGGGCAAGGTGCCTCGCTACGCTCAGCACAGGTTACCGCTCCCAATTGTAGTCCACGTGGATCGTAAAGTATGATAAAGTAAAAATAAAAAAAAGTGAAAAACTCATGTCGTCCTTTTTCCATGTCGACCTAATGGCCGTGTCGACCTATTTCCTGTGTCAACCTACTGTCGACCAATGGGTGTCAACCTGGAGGAGGATGCTGTACAGCAGATACAAAGTATCAGTATTTGTTTACTTTTCTTCCTATTGTTTTGTATATAAAAGATTTCTAGTCTACAAACTAACCGTCCTTTAACAATACACATCTTGCCATGGACAGAACAATGATAACGCAGAAGCATAACAACATGTTCATATAAATGAGACATAGGAGGTATTACCTTATGGGCTCTCTAGGCTGCACAGAATGAAGGCTCCCCCCCCCCCCCCTCCCCTTTCTGGAAGAGCATCAAAAATCCATAGTGCACATTACAATCCGCCTATTCACAGAGAACTCACTGATATCCAATAGAAAAACTCAGCAGAAATATCAGAAATGAAGGAATAAATCAGAATGAATCAATGAATAAGCATACAAATCAGCAGACTTATACAGAGGCCAATAATCCACATTAGAGGCTGGGACTCTGGCAATAGCCAACAGTGCACATTAGCTCATCAATACAACATAATACATATTACAATCAATCCGTACATTAACAGCGCTGATTTATAGTTAATCTTATAGCACTGCATTGAGAAGACATATACATATATATATATATATCTTTTTAGGCAGCATTGTACTAGTGTTGCAACCTTAAGGGGTGGCAGACACCTATAACAAGGCGGTTGTGTTTTAAATTTCTTCTTAACAATTTTTTTATATACAATTTTACCACTGAGATCTTAATCCACAAGTGGCGCTGTATCATCCTTCGCATTAATATATATATATATATATATATATATATATATATACACACACACATATATATATATATATATATATTAAAAACTTTTGATACTGTAGGGAGCCGCGATTCAAAAAGATTTGTGAACCACTGCTTCGGACTCATTGTATGTGTGTATATGTATGTATGTATATATATATATATATATATATATATATATATATATATATATATCACAAATAGAAATGGATTCTCGTGGGAGCCAATATGCCTTTTGTATGACAATAATTAAAAGTTTTTATTGTACAGAAACAAACGATATTTATCCTAAGCGTTCGTTATTGACACAACCTTCTAAAAATTCATATAAAACAATATTACAATCTTATACATAAATTACAGTTGGATGTGAGGATTTTACAGCCAGGTGATCACAGTCAGAACTCGAAATGGATGTATCTCCAACCAGATGTCTGTGATAAGGACTTTGTTAACCAGACGTTGCAAAACCCAACGCGTTTCGTCCGTTAGGACTTCATCAGGGGTTTGGAATCTGGATAGTTACAAATGGAAATATATAAATCATATAGTCTTCATTAATAAGACATATTATTATCCAGGTAAGTATTCCATTGAAATCTATTGTGGATTAACATACGTACCAGTTCTTATAGTAGGAGTGATTACCATTGATTAGAAAGGTTTAGAATATCCAATGATTACATCCAATCACATATTCAATTCGATAAATATAATATCTGAAACATTATCGTTATAATAATCAATAAACATTATCCTTATACAAATGATAAAAGGAAGAGGGAGGGAGAGTCAAAAGAAGAGAAAAGGGAGGGAAAGTCGAAAGAATATTATGAATGTCAATATAAATCAAATAGCTCCGTATTTATCCACATAATAAACATCAATTCAACTGATGGAAATGATACAAAGGGCAGGGTCTACAAGTATCAGAAACCACCAATAGTTATAGAACACTCCAATTAAAGTCCACATAAAACTTCAAATTCACAATATACACACAATTATATCCACATTACAACTCATTGTACAATACATACCTAGATAGACTTCAAAAAAATATATATAAATTTGGTTGAAATTAGATGATGTTACGTTCCCTAAAAGGGATAAAGATAAAATAGTTTTTTGTCACTCAAATGATTGTTAATAGGAAATGTTCCTGTAACATCCTGTTTACCATTAAAATAACATAGATGCTACCAACAAATCAGAGAAGATATAACAACTTCCTCAATTGATTATAAGAAACCATGCTGATGTCAGTATTTAATGTAAGGTATTTAAGGTGATTCAAATAGAAGAACTTTTTTATCCAAAACTAATTAATAAATGATGTCTTTAATCTAACATGCAATGGGGAGTGGTATATTCAATCAATCATTAGAGAGCCAATTAAGTTCACAGCTGTAATTTATAACCAGCAAGAAGAACTTTTTAACATCTGAAATACTAATCTTAACATCATATGGTATTTAATATTTGCACTAAATTAGTCTGGTTCTTACCTATTTTCAATCAAGAATGGTGGAACCTTATAGTCTACCTCTGTTTATACATGTCACCAAACAGAGAACTTAGGAAAATTTCAAATCCTGAACGAAACTATTCCCTGTGGACAAGTAAATCTAAATCAGTATATTACAATCATACTAAAATTAAGTAGTTACTCTTAAATTAAGGAATCCATTCATCTAATAAATTTTCAAAAAGACCATCCAATAACTAAGTTCCAAATATACAATTATAATACTCAAACTTACTTTTTACAGGAACAAGTGCAACCTCACTGAATCCCAACTACAGAATGAGAGGCAATATAAGGACATCCCTTTATAGCTCCCTTGATATTACATCACTTCCTGCTGGCTGATTAATTGATTTATTATTAGTTAGTGATGTGTTAGGACCTCATAGTACTATGTGAAATGCCATTCTTACTGGTTACCTAACAGATCCCCTAAATGATGTCTTTAATCTAACATGCAATGGGGAGTGGTATATTCAATCAATCATTAGAGAGCCAATTAAGTTCACAGCTGTAATTAATAACCAGCAAGAAGAACTTTTTAACATCTGAAATACTTAACCTCATATGGTATTCAATGATTGCACTAAATTAGTCTGGTTTTTACCTATTTTCAATCAAGAATGGTGGAACCTTATAGTCTACCTCTGTTTATACATGTCACCAAAAAGAGGACTTAGGAAAAATTTCAAATCCTGAATGATACTATTCCCTGTGGACAAGTAAAACTAAATTAGTATATTACAATCATATTAAAATTAAGTAGTTACTCTTCAATTAAGGAATCCATTCATCTAATACATTTTCAAAAAGACCATCCAATAACTAAGTTCCAAAAATACCAATATAGTACTCAAACTTACTTTTTACAGGAACAAGTGCAACCTCATTGAATACCAACTACAGAATGAGAGGCAATATAGGGGCATCCCTTTATAGCTCCCTTGATATTACATCACTTCCTGCTGGCTGATTAATTAATTTATTATTAGTTAGTAATGTGTTAAGACCTCATGGTACTATGTGGAATGCCATTCTTACTGGTTAACTAACATCAATTCTGCTTCCTGACATTATAAAAAATAAGGGGGGACAAAATCTGAACGCTACATGCGTTCCACTCTCACGTGCGTGTCAACGCACCGCACTTACGGTTCCGGCGGAAGTACGCACCGCGTGCGTGTCACAGTCACGCACTTCTGGCGGATGTACATCACATGCGAGTCACGATCGCTGTTTGCGTACCATGGTCCCGTAGTTCGATGGAGATGTGTCAGCGGATGTTAAATTTTGTGGTTAGCTTTAGGGATTCTTTCTGTGATGAATAAAGATTAAACAAAAATTCTTTATAAGGTCTACTATTAAAGAGTTCTTTGGTCATTAAAGTCAAACTCTTTTTTCACAGTTAGAATTGTAACATTAATATTGAATTCTAAATAGTAATAAAGTGCTGTTATCTCATCAATTAAATAAAGGTATTAATAGTGCTATTTATTAAATAAGTGTTAAT
The DNA here is from genome assembly GCF_028390025.1 of Pseudophryne corroboree. Classification (NCBI taxonomy): domain Eukaryota; kingdom Metazoa; phylum Chordata; class Amphibia; order Anura; family Myobatrachidae; genus Pseudophryne; species Pseudophryne corroboree. The sequence continues at coordinate 1,028,582,355 of NC_086445.1, forward strand.
CAATATAAGTGACCAATTTGTGATAAATAATATTAATTATAAACTATTTGATAAAAAATATACTTAAAGTGACTTATTGCAATAATAACTAATAGTATTGATACGACATGTTTCAAATTTAAAGTTTAGTGTTTAATTGTCTGGTTCAAATTACACCGACAATATTAATATAACCAACATCAACATGATTTCCCATTTACAGAAAGATTCACCACATATTACATTTCATAAGAGTTATATATTGATAGACCATGAACATACTATATATACTTAAATCATCCCTAAGTTGTATATTCCTTTTATCAAACTTAAACTAAAAAAAACTATAAACATAGGGGGAGGGGGGGGGGGACTGTAAGATGGCCGGACTAATAGGAATGGTTAAATACTATTCACTTCTCTTTTATTATGAAGACTATTATAGGAAAGACACAATATCAATATCTTCGTTTAAGCCACCAGGAGTGAGAGTGTTCAAAGAGTAGATCCAAAATGTCTCCTGTTTGGATAAAGTTAGATCTCTACTTTTTCCTCTAGGATCTGATGGAATGTATTCAAGAATGGTAAAGGAGAAATTCTCCTTAGTCACAACTGAATTGTGTTTATCCATAAAGTGTCTGGGGAGACTATGGGACGTCAGTTTGTTTTTCACGTTCCTCATATGTTCTTGTACTCTGATTTTAATCATTCTCTTAGTTTTGCCTATATACGATAGGCCACAGCTGCAAGTGATCCGATAGATAACATATTCAGTGTTACAGTTCACAAGGTATCCTAATTTGTACCATTTCCCTGTTTCCATTTTAATATTAATGGATTTACGTTCCATAAATTTACAACAGATACACTTTGAACATGGATAACAACCCTTTGTAGGTATAATGGAGTCTGGACAGCTTCTGTGTTGTACTAAGTCAGATAGTCTACTTGGTGCTATTATACTTTTCAGATTGGTGGATTTCTGGAAGACCAGATTAGGTTTATTTGGAAGCGTAGGGCCCAAAATTGGGTCCTTCAAAAGTAAACCCCAATGGCGTTCCAGAATTTTTCTAATTGAATGATTTTCACGGTTAAATTGTGTAATAAAAGGTCTTAACTGTTGTCTTGCTGGTTCAATCTTATCCTTAGGAAGTAACATCTTATCTCTTTCTTGTAGAGATGCTTTTATTTTGGCCTTAGAGACCATATCAACAGTATAGCCCCTTTCTTCAAATCTCTTTTGTATGACTGCTGCCTGATCCCAGTAGTCTTCAATGCTGGTACAATTACGTCTTAAACGGAGAAATTGAGCGTATGGCACATTGTTTTTCCATGCTGGAAAATGACAACTAGTTTGCGGGATGTAACTATTGGTGTCCACTTCCTTAAAAAACGTTTTTGTACTAATCTTTTCACCTACTGTTCCCATTAAGGTGAGATCAAGATAGTCTATCTTCTGCGAATCAGTTTGATAGGTGAATTTTAAATTCAGATCGTTGATCTGAATGGAAGCCATAAAGTCATCAATACTAGCTCTATCTCCTTTCCATATGAAAAGAAGATCGTCTATGTATCTGCGATAGAAAACAATGTTTTCACAATATTCAGAACCATAAACAAATGTATCTTCCCATTCCTTCATAAAAAGGTTAGCGTACGATGGGGCAAACTTAGTCCCCATCGCTCTACCTTGTTTTTGTAAATAGAATTTGTTGTTAAATTCAAAAAAGTTGTGGTTTAGAATAAATGTTATGCCTTCCAGCAGAAATGACACATCCTTTTTGGATAATTCGGGATCATTAGATAGAACTGCTCTAATTGACTCTATACCCTTAGAATGCGGGATAGAAGAATATAGCGCTTGGACGTCCAGAGTGAGCCAATAATAATCCTTTATCCAAATAAAGGAATTTAGTTCCTGGAGGACACTTGTAGAATCTTTAAGGTATGAGTCCATTTTAGTTACATAAGGTTGAAGTCGAATATCAATATAGTGCGACAAATTAGAAGTTAGAGAATTCACTCCTGCCACTATAGGTCTTCCTGGTGGATTTGTATTACTTTTATGTATCTTTGGTATGTGATAAAAGTTCGGCACTATTGGATGTTTCACGTCCAAATAATCGAACTCATCCTTGCAGATCAAATTGTCCCTCAACGCTCTCATTAACAGACAGGTCAATTCCTCTTGGTAAGTTTTAGTAGGATTGCCAGGTAATTCAATATATGTATGCCCATCTAGTAGTATACTAGAAGCCTCATTCAAATAGGCTTCTCTTGTCTGAAGGACCAAAGCTCCTCCTTTATCGGCCCCTTTAATCACTATGCTCTTATCTTTTTTAAGGGACTTCAAGGCTCCTTTCTCTTGAGGGTTCAGATTATTTCCATATTTAGAACTTTTTGATTTCATTTTTCTAAAGTCCTCCTTTACAGACTCATAAAATATGTCCAAATTACTACTTTTAGATTCTACAGGGTAAAACTTAGAAGGTAATTTTACCAATGGAGGTTTCTCTTTATTGGAACTTTCAATTGGGGGATTTTTAAGAAAATGTCTATGGATGGTCAATTTCCGAATATACTTATTAAGGTCTATAAATAAATTAAATTTATTTACATGTGAATCCGGCGCAAATTTTAAACCCTTCTCTAATAAGGAGCTTTCCGCTGTTGATAACTGTCTCTTTGCGATATTGACAACCCCAGATGGGACTTCTCTTGATGGAACAGTGCTCTTCGTTTTTTTGGGCTTCTCTCTGCCCCCTCTACGTCCTCGTTTCCTCCATTGTGTCCTCTCTTCACACCCTGTGGAGAATCTAATCTTGTGTGAAGTTCCTCTTTTTGTTGTTGTATGCGAGGAAATCTGTGTCCTCGTCCCTTAAAAAAGATAAGAGCATAGTGATTAAAGGGGCCGATAAAGGAGGAGCTTTGGTCCTTCAGACAAGAGAAGCCTATTTGAATGAGGCTTCTAGTATACTACTAGATGGGCATACATATATTGAATTACCTGGCAATCCTACTAAAACTTACCAAGAGGAATTGACCTGTCTGTTAATGAGAGCGTTGAGGGACAATTTGATCTGCAAGGATGAGTTCGATTATTTGGACGTGAAACATCCAATAGTGCCGAACTTTTATCACATACCAAAGATACATAAAAGTAATACAAATCCACCAGGAAGACCTATAGTGGCAGGAGTGAATTCTCTAACTTCTAATTTGTCGCACTATATTGATATTCGACTTCAACCTTATGTAACTAAAATGGACTCATACCTTAAAGATTCTACAAGTGTCCTCCAGGAACTAAATTCCTTTATTTGGATAAAGGATTATTATTGGCTCACTCTGGACGTCCAAGCGCTATATTCTTCTATCCCGCATTCTAAGGGTATAGAGTCAATTAGAGCAGTTCTATCTAATGATCCCGAATTATCCAAAAAGGATGTGTCATTTCTGCTGGAAGGCATAACATTTATTCTAAACCACAACTTTTTTGAATTTAACAACAAATTCTATTTACAAAAACAAGGTACAGCGATGGGGACTAAGTTTGCCCCATCGTACGCTAACCTTTTTATGAAGGAATGGGAAGATACATTTGTTTATGGTTCTGAATATTGTGAAAACATTGTTTTCTATCGCAGATACATAGACGATCTTCTTTTCATATGGAAAGGAGATAGAGCTAGTATTGATGACTTTATGGCTTCCATTCAGATCAACGATCTGAATTTAAAATTCACCTATCAAACTGATTCGCAGAAGATAGACTATCTTGATCTCACCTTAATGGGAACAGTAGGTGAAAAGATTAGTACAAAAACGTTTTTTAAGGAAGTGGACACCAATAGTTACATCCCGCAAACTAGTTGTCATTTTCCAGCATGGAAAAACAATGTGCCATACGCTCAATTTCTCCGTTTAAGACGTAATTGTACCAGCATTGAAGACTACTGGGATCAGGCAGCAGTCATACAAAAGAGATTTGAAGAAAGGGGCTATACTGTTGATATGGTCTCTAAGGCCAAAATAAAAGCATCTCTACAAGAAAGAGATAAGATGTTACTTCCTAAGGATAAGATTGAACCAGCAAGACAACAGTTAAGACCTTTTATTACACAATTTAACCGTGAAAATCATTCAATTAGAAAAATTCTGGAACGCCATTGGGGTTTACTTTTGAAGGACCCAATTTTGGGCCCTACGCTTCCAAATAAACCTAATCTGGTCTTCCAGAAATCCACCAATCTGAAAAGTATAATAGCACCAAGTAGACTATCTGACTTAGTACAACACAGAAGCTGTCCAGACTCCATTATACCTACAAAGGGTTGTTATCCATGTTCAAAGTGTATCTGTTGTAAATTTATGGAACGTAAATCCATTAATATTAAAATGGAAACAGGGAAATGGTACAAATTAGGATACCTTGTGAACTGTAACACTGAATATGTTATCTATCGGATCACTTGCAGCTGTGGCCTATCGTATATAGGCAAAACTAAGAGAATGATTAAAATCAGAGTACAAGAACATATGAGGAACGTGAAAAACTGACGTCCCATAGTCTCCCCAGACACTTTATGGATAAACACAATTCAGTTGTGACTAAGGAGAATTTCTCCTTTACCATTCTTGAATACATTCCATCAGATCCTAGAGGAAAAAGTAGAGATCTAACTTTATCCAAACAGGAGACATTTTGGATCTACTCTTTGAACACTCTCACTCCTGGTGGCTTAAACGAAGATATTGATATTGTGTCTTTCCTATAATAGTCTTCATAATAAAAGAGAAGTGAATAGTATTTAACCATTCCTATTAGTCCGGCCATCTTACAGTCCCCCCCCCCCTCCCCCTATGTTTATAGTTTTTTTTAGTTTAAGTTTGATAAAAGGAATATACAACTTAGGGATGATTTAAGTATATATAGTATGTTCATGGTCTATCAATATATAACTCTTATGAAATGTAATATGTGGTGAATCTTTCTGTAAATGGGAAATCATGTTGATGTTGGTTATATTAATATTGTCGGTGTAATTTGAACCAGACAATTAAACACTAAACTTTAAATTTGAAACATGTCGTATCAATACTATTAGTTATTATTGCAATAAGTCACTTTAAGTATATTTTTTATCAAATAGTTTATAATTAATATTATTTATCACAAATTGGTCACTTATATTGATTAACACTTATTTAATAAATAGCACTATTAATACCTTTATTTAATTGATGAGATAACAGCACTTTATTACTATTTAGAATTCAATATTAATGTTACAATTCTAACTGTGAAAAAAGAGTTTGACTTTAATGACCAAAGAACTCTTTAATAGTAGACCTTATAAAGAATTTTTGTTTAATCTTTATTCATCACAGAAAGAATCCCTAAAGCTAACCACAAAATTTAACATCCGCTGACACATCTCCATCGAACTACGGGACCATGGTACGCAAACAGCGATCGTGACTCGCATGTGATGTACATCCGCCGGAAGTGCGTGACTGTGACACGCACGCGGTGCGTACTTCCGCCGGAACCGTAAGTGCGGTGCGTTGACACGCACGTGAGAGTGGAACGCATGTAGCGTTCAGATTTTGTCCCCCCTTATTTTTTATAATGTCAGGAAGCAGAATTGATGTTAGTTAACCAGTAAGAATGGCATTCCACATAGTACCATGAGGTCTTAACACATTACTAACTAATAATAAATTAATTAATCAGCCAGCAGGAAGTGATGTAATATCAAGGGAGCTATAAAGGGATGCCCCTATATTGCCTCTCATTCTGTAGTTGGTATTCAATGAGGTTGCACTTGTTCCTGTAAAAAGTAAGTTTGAGTACTATATTGGTATTTTTGGAACTTAGTTATTGGATGGTCTTTTTGAAAATGTATTAGATGAATGGATTCCTTAATTGAAGAGTAACTACTTAATTTTAATATGATTGTAATATACTAATTTAGTTTTACTTGTCCACAGGGAATAGTATCATTCAGGATTTGAAATTTTTCCTAAGTCCTCTTTTTGGTGACATGTATAAACAGAGGTAGACTATAAGGTTCCACCATTCTTGATTGAAAATAGGTAAAAACCAGACTAATTTAGTGCAATCATTGAATACCATATGAGGTTAAGTATTTCAGATGTTAAAAAGTTCTTCTTGCTGGTTATTAATTACAGCTGTGAACTTAATTGGCTCTCTAATGATTGATTGAATATACCACTCCCCATTGCATGTTAGATTAAAGACATCATTTAGGGGATCTGTTAGGTAACCAGTAAGAATGGCATTCCACATAGTACTATGAGGTCCTAACACATCACTAACTAATAATAAATCAATTAATCAGCCAGCAGGAAGTGATGTAATATCAAGGGAGCTATAAAGGGATGTCCTTATATTGCCTCTCATTCTGTAGTTGGGATTCAGTGAGGTTGCACTTGTTCCTGTAAAAAGTAAGTTTGAGTATTATAATTGTATATTTGGAACTTAGTTATTGGATGGTCTTTTTGAAAATTTATTAGATGAATGGATTCCTTAATTTAAGAGTAACTACTTAATTTTAGTATGATTGTAATATACTGATTTAGATTTACTTGTCCACAGGGAATAGTTTCGTTCAGGATTTGAAATTTTCCTAAGTTCTCTGTTTGGTGACATGTATAAACAGAGGTAGACTATAAGGTTCCACCATTCTTGATTGAAAATAGGTAAGAACCAGACTAATTTAGTGCAAATATTAAATACCATATGATGTTAAGATTAGTATTTCAGATGTTAAAAAGTTCTTCTTGCTGGTTATAAATTACAGCTGTGAACTTAATTGGCTCTCTAATGATTGATTGAATATACCACTCCCCATTGCATGTTAGATTAAAGACATCATTTATTAATTAGTTTTGGATAAAAAAGTTCTTCTATTTGAATCACCTTAAATACTGACATCAGCATGGTTTCTTATAATCAATTGAGGAAGTTGTTATATCTTCTCTGATTTGTTGGTAGCATCTATGTTATTTTAATGGTAAACAGGATGTTACAGGAACATTTCCTATTAACAATCATTTGAGTGACAAAAAACTATTTTATCTTTATCCCTTTTAGGGAACGTAACATCATCTAATTTCAACCAAATTTATATATATTTTTTTGAAGTCTATCTAGGTATGTATTGTACAATGAGTTGTAATGTGGATATAATTGTGTGTATATTGTGAATTTGAAGTTTTATGTGGACTTTAATTGGAGTGTTCTATAACTATTGGTGGTTTCTGATACTTGTAGACCCTGCCCTTTGTATCATTTCCATCAGTTGAATTGATGTTGATTATGTGGATAAATACGGAGCTATTTGATTTATATTGACATTCATAATATTCTTTCGACTTTCCCTCCCTTTTCTCTTCTTTTGACTCTCCCTCCCTCTTCCTTTTATCATTTGTATAAGGATAATGTTTATTGATTATTATAACGATAATGTTTCAGATATTATATTTATCGAATTGAATATGTGATTGGATGTAATCATTGGATATTCTAAACCTTTCTAATCAATGGTAATCACTCCTACTATAAGAACTGGTATGTATGTTAATCCACAATAGATTTCAATGGAATACTTACCTGGATAATAATATGTCTTATTAATGAAGACTATATGATTTATATATTTCCATTTGTAACTATCCAGATTCCAAACCCCTGATGAAGTCCTAACGGACGAAACGTGTTGGGTTTTGCAACGTCTGGTTAACAAAGTCCTTATCACAGACATCTGGTTGGAGATACATCCATTTCGAGTTCTGACTGTGATCACCTGGCTGTAAAATCCTCACATCCAACTGTAATTTATGTATAAGATTGTAATATTGTTTTATATGAATTTTTAGAAGGTTGTGTCAATAACGAACGCTTAGGATAAATATCGTTTGTTTCTGTACAATAAAAACTTTTAATTATTGTCATACAAAAGGCATATTGGCTCCCACGAGAATCCATTTCTATTTGTAATCTACTTTTAATACCTTATCTGACAGAGGGTATTTCTTGTTGGTTTGAGACTAGAGGTATAGCGCAAGATATTAGGGTTGATTTTTTGTTTTGTAGTATTGTCTCTGTCAGTTAACCCTAAGATTGCAGCTTTTACCAAAAATGCCGATTTTTAGCGATAGATCAAAAAGACAGTTAAAAGCTAAAAATATTTTTGATGAGGAAGAACAGGTGTTTCAAGCAGATGAGGATGATTATTATGGCTACCTTAATCTGGTAGAAAAGTTAGCAGTAAAAGAACTTAATAATTGGTATGATATAGTTACATTGGAGAAATATCTTGAAGTAGGAAGGATCCCAAGAGGCCTAAGGCTACATAAGACCCCTACGATAGGAGGAGGAAATGAAAGCTTTATCACCAATTGGAATTCGATCTTAGATGATTGTTCCAATAAACTCATTGGTTTGATTATTTCTGAAAGGAAGAGGGAATTAGGTCGTATTGAGGAAGAAATCAAGAAAATTGAATTAGAAGCCAATAAATTTGATGATAGTGAGGAGTTCAAACGGGATGTGGTGGATCTGCACCACAAACTAGATAGTACTGAAGAAGAAATTATATCACGTAAACAGAAGAAATTTTTGCGAGATAGAAATGATTACATATCTGGCCAGATACATCATTTACCCATTAATGAAGGGAGGATGGAAGAGAGAACTCAGGCACCATTGATGAATCACTCACGGTATGATAAGAGATACCAGGGTGACTATAGACAGTATCGTGGGAACTATGGAGGCCAACAATCTTATAATAGATCCAGAAGGAACTATCAATCCCCCCATCACAATCGGAGAGAAGAATGGAGGGGCTATAGGAATAGATACCCCTCACAACAGGGTGGACAAAGGAATCGATTGGTTTCTTTTCGTGATAGATCTGATCAAGGGAACTATTCGTATAGGGGTAGATATAATACTGACAGATCCCCTACTCCAGTTAGGCAACAGAGAGGCCATTTTTTAGAAGAACGACGAGGACACAGATTTCCCCGCATACAACAACAAAAAGAGGAACTTCACACAAGATTAGATTCTCCACAGGGTGTGAAGAGAGGACACAATGGAGGAAACGAGGACGTAGAGGGGGCAGAGAGAAGCCCAAAAAAACGAAGAGCACTGTTCCATCAAGAGAAGTCCCATCTGGGGTTGTCAATATCGCAAAGAGACAGTTATCAACAGCGGAAAGCTCCTTATTAGAGAAGGGTTTAAAATTTGCGCCGGATTCACATGTAAATAAATTTAATTTATTTATAGACCTTAATAAGTATATTCGGAAATTGACCATCCATAGACATTTTCTTAAAAATCCCCCAATTGAAAGTTCCAATAAAGAGAAACCTCCATTGGTAAAATTACCTTCTAAGTTTTACCCTGTAGAATCTAAAAGTAGTAATTTGGACATATTTTATGAGTCTGTAAAGGAGGACTTTAGAAAAATGAAATCAAAAAGTTCTAAATATGGAAATAATCTGAACCCTCAAGAGAAAGGAGCCTTGAAGTCCCTTAAAAAAGATAAGAGCATAGTGATTAAAGGGGCCGATAAAGGAGGAGCTTTGGTCCTTCAGACAAGAGAAGCCTATTTGAATGAGGCTTCTAGTATACTACTAGATGGGCATACATATATTGAATTACCTGGCAATCCTACTAAAACTTACCAAGAGGAATTGACCTGTCTGTTAATGAGAGCGTTGAGGGACAATTTGATCTGCAAGGATGAGTTCGATTATTTGGACGTGAAACATCCAATAGTGCCGAACTTTTATCACATACCAAAGATACATAAAAGTAATACAAATCCACCAGGAAGACCTATAGTGGCAGGAGTGAATTCTCTAACTTCTAATTTGTCGCACTATATTGATATTCGACTTCAACCTTATGTAACTAAAATGGACTCATACCTTAAAGATTCTACAAGTGTCCTCCAGGAACTAAATTCCTTTATTTGGATAAAGGATTATTATTGGCTCACTCTGGACGTCCAAGCGCTATATTCTTCTATCCCGCATTCTAAGGGTATAGAGTCAATTAGAGCAGTTCTATCTAATGATCCCGAATTATCCAAAAAGGATGTGTCATTTCTGCTGGAAGGCATAACATTTATTCTAAACCACAACTTTTTTGAATTTAACAACAAATTCTATTTACAAAAACAAGGTAGAGCGATGGGGACTAAGTTTGCCCCATCGTACGCTAACCTTTTTATGAAGGAATGGGAAGATACATTTGTTTATGGTTCTGAATATTGTGAAAACATTGTTTTCTATCGCAGATACATAGACGATCTTCTTTTCATATGGAAAGGAGATAGAGCTAGTATTGATGACTTTATGGCTTCCATTCAGATCAACGATCTGAATTTAAAATTCACCTATCAAACTGATTCGCAGAAGATAGACTATCTTGATCTCACCTTAATGGGAACAGTAGGTGAAAAGATTAGTACAAAAACGTTTTTTAAGGAAGTGGACACCAATAGTTACATCCCGCAAACTAGTTGTCATTTTCCAGCATGGAAAAACAATGTGCCATACGCTCAATTTCTCCGTTTAAGACGTAATTGTACCAGCATTGAAGACTACTGGGATCAGGCAGCAGTCATACAAAAGAGATTTGAAGAAAGGGGCTATACTGTTGATATGGTCTCTAAGGCCAAAATAAAAGCATCTCTACAAGAAAGAGATAAGATGTTACTTCCTAAGGATAAGATTGAACCAGCAAGACAACAGTTAAGACCTTTTATTACACAATTTAACCGTGAAAATCATTCAATTAGAAAAATTCTGGAACGCCATTGGGGTTTACTTTTGAAGGACCCAATTTTGGGCCCTACGCTTCCAAATAAACCTAATCTGGTCTTCCAGAAATCCACCAATCTGAAAAGTATAATAGCACCAAGTAGACTATCTGACTTAGTACAACACAGAAGCTGTCCAGACTCCATTATACCTACAAAGGGTTGTTATCCATGTTCAAAGTGTATCTGTTGTAAATTTATGGAACGTAAATCCATTAATATTAAAATGGAAACAGGGAAATGGTACAAATTAGGATACCTTGTGAACTGTAACACTGAATATGTTATCTATCGGATCACTTGCAGCTGTGGCCTATCGTATATAGGCAAAACTAAGAGAATGATTAAAATCAGAGTACAAGAACATATGAGGAACGTGAAAAACAAACTGACGTCCCATAGTCTCCCCAGACACTTTATGGATAAACACAATTCAGTTGTGACTAAGGAGAATTTCTCCTTTACCATTCTTGAATACATTCCATCAGATCCTAGAGGAAAAAGTAGAGATCTAACTTTATCCAAACAGGAGACATTTTGGATCTACTCTTTGAACACTCTCACTCCTGGTGGCTTAAACGAAGATATTGATATTGTGTCTTTCCTATAATAGTCTTCATAATAAAAGAGAAGTGAATAGTATTTAACCATTCCTATTAGTCCGGCCATCTTACAGTCCCCCCCCCCCTCCCCCTATGTTTATAGTTTTTTTTAGTTTAAGTTTGATAAAAGGAATATACAACTTAGGGATGATTTAAGTATATATAGTATGTTCATGGTCTATCAATATATAACTCTTATGAAATGTAATATGTGGTGAATCTTTCTGTAAATGGGAAATCATGTTGATGTTGGTTATATTAATATTGTCGGTGTAATTTGAACCAGACAATTAAACACTAAACTTTAAATTTGAAACATGTCGTATCAATACTATTAGTTATTATTGCAATAAGTCACTTTAAGTATATTTTTTATCAAATAGTTTATAATTAATATTATTTATCACAAATTGGTCACTTATATTGATTAACACTTATTTAATAAATAGCACTATTAATACCTTTATTTAATTGATGAGATAACAGCACTTTATTACTATTTAGAATTCAATATTAATGTTACAATTCTAACTGTGAAAAAAGAGTTTGACTTTAATGACCAAAGAACTCTTTAATAGTAGACCTTATAAAGAATTTTTGTTTAATCTTTATTCATCACAGAAAGAATCCCTAAAGCTAACCACAAAATTTAACATCCGCTGACACATCTCCATCGAACTACGGGACCATGGTACGCAAACAGCGATCGTGACTCGCATGTGATGTACATCCGCCGGAAGTGCGTGACTGTGACACGCACGCGGTGCGTACTTCCGCCGGAACCGTAAGTGCGGTGCGTTGACACGCACGTGAGAGTGGAACGCATGTAGCGTTCAGATTTTGTCCCCCCTTATTTTTTATAATGTCAGGAAGCAGAATTGATGTTAGTTAACCAGTAAGAATGGCATTCCACATAGTACCATGAGGTCTTAACACATTACTAACTAATAATAAATTAATTAATCAGCCAGCAGGAAGTGATGTAATATCAAGGGAGCTATAAAGGGATGCCCCTATATTGCCTCTCATTCTGTAGTTGGTATTCAATGAGGTTGCACTTGTTCCTGTAAAAAGTAAGTTTGAGTACTATATTGGTATTTTTGGAACTTAGTTATTGGATGGTCTTTTTGAAAATGTATTAGATGAATGGATTCCTTAATTGAAGAGTAACTACTTAATTTTAATATGATTGTAATATACTAATTTAGTTTTACTTGTCCACAGGGAATAGTATCATTCAGGATTTGAAATTTTTCCTAAGTCCTCTTTTTGGTGACATGTATAAACAGAGGTAGACTATAAGGTTCCACCATTCTTGATTGAAAATAGGTAAAAACCAGACTAATTTAGTGCAATCATTGAATACCATATGAGGTTAAGTATTTCAGATGTTAAAAAGTTCTTCTTGCTGGTTATTAATTACAGCTGTGAACTTAATTGGCTCTCTAATGATTGATTGAATATACCACTCCCCATTGCATGTTAGATTAAAGACATCATTTAGGGGATCTGTTAGGTAACCAGTAAGAATGGCATTCCACATAGTACTATGAGGTCCTAACACATCACTAACTAATAATAAATCAATTAATCAGCCAGCAGGAAGTGATGTAATATCAAGGGAGCTATAAAGGGATGTCCTTATATTGCCTCTCATTCTGTAGTTGGGATTCAGTGAGGTTGCACTTGTTCCTGTAAAAAGTAAGTTTGAGTATTATAATTGTATATTTGGAACTTAGTTATTGGATGGTCTTTTTGAAAATTTATTAGATGAATGGATTCCTTAATTTAAGAGTAACTACTTAATTTTAGTATGATTGTAATATACTGATTTAGATTTACTTGTCCACAGGGAATAGTTTCGTTCAGGATTTGAAATTTTCCTAAGTTCTCTGTTTGGTGACATGTATAAACAGAGGTAGACTATAAGGTTCCACCATTCTTGATTGAAAATAGGTAAGAACCAGACTAATTTAGTGCAAATATTAAATACCATATGATGTTAAGATTAGTATTTCAGATGTTAAAAAGTTCTTCTTGCTGGTTATAAATTACAGCTGTGAACTTAATTGGCTCTCTAATGATTGATTGAATATACCACTCCCCATTGCATGTTAGATTAAAGACATCATTTATTAATTAGTTTTGGATAAAAAAGTTCCTCTATTTGAATCACCTTAAATACCTTACATTAAATACTGACATCAGCATGGTTTCTTATAATCAATTGAGGAAGTTGTTATATCTTCTCTGATTTGTTGGTAGCATCTATGTTATTTTAATGGTAAACAGGATGTTACAGGAACATTTCCTATTAACAATCATTTGAGTGACAAAAAACTATTTTATCTTTATCCCTTTTAGGGAACGTAACATCATCTAATTTCAACCAAATTTATATATATTTTTTTGAAGTCTATCTAGGTATGTATTGTACAATGAGTTGTAATGTGGATATAATTGTGTGTATATTGTGAATTTGAAGTTTTATGTGGACTTTAATTGGAGTGTTCTATAACTATTGGTGGTTTCTGATACTTGTAGACCCTGCCCTTTGTATCATTTCCATCAGTTGAATTGATGTTGATTATGTGGATAAATACGGAGCTATTTGATTTATATTGACATTCATAATATTCTTTCGACTTTCCCTCCCTTTTCTCTTCTTTTGACTCTCCCTCCCTCTTCCTTTTATCATTTGTATAAGGATAATGTTTATTGATTATTATAACGATAATGTTTCAGATATTATATTTATCGAATTGAATATGTGATTGGATGTAATCATTGGATATTCTAAACCTTTCTAATCAATGGTAATCACTCCTACTATAAGAACTGGTATGTATGTTAATCCACAATAGATTTCAATGGAATACTTACCTGGATAATAATATCAAAACAAAAAACTGCAACAAACGAGCGCCTAATCATCAAAATAAAAAGTGAAAACCAATACGTGTTTCATAGAATTAAATAATCACAATTTTATGTTCCCGATAGTCTGCGCTTGCCGGAATACTATGTGTAGTATTGTGGTGATAGCATAGAAAAAGAACAAACGGCTGCGCTGAATATCAGGAACGAAACATAATGTACAGAGAGCCAACGTAAAAAATAACAATGTTTATTAATAAAACATATAAAAAGATTAATTATCAAATAACCGGTGAATAATATATATAAATATATATAAGAACAATCACTAGATGTGAACTAGTGGTATATTGTAATAACTCAGCTTATTGGGGTGAAAAGTTCCGTGATTCACTTGTTAGATAGTTGATAAATACCAGGTGTGTTGGTAGGATCCTAATGAATTAAAAGTCCCTCAGTTGAAATTGATATTCAATACCTTTCCAAAATGGGCTGGTAAGAGCCGAGCGTCCTCGGCTTCAATGTCCTGCAATGCCCATATACGCTGTGCAGCGGAAAGGAATGGACCGTCTCTCTCACAACCCGGTCGTGGCGGCGTGTGCGCTGAAGCCGCTGATGTCGGATGCTGTAGACGGAGGGTGCAGCGGGGACCAAGGAACACCTGGAAGATTTCACCTGAGCTGAGTGTGGATAGTGGCGGGTCCTGACGCGTTTCGTCACGTTCACGTGACTTTCTCAAACGCGTCAGGACCCGCCACTATCCACACTCAGCTCAGGTGAAATCTTCCAGGTGTTCCTTGGTCCCCGCTGCACCCTCCGTCTACAGCATCCGACATCAGCGGCTTCAGCGCACACGCCGCCACGACCGGGTTGTGAGAGAGACGGTCCATTCCTTTCCGCTGCACAGCGTATATGGGCATTGCAGGACATTGAAGCCGAGGACGCTCGGCTCTTACCAGCCCATTTTGGAAAGGTATTGAATATCAATTTCAACTGAGGGACTTTTAATTCATTAGGATCCTACCAACACACCTGGTATTTATCAACTATCTAACAAGTGAATCACGGAACTTTTCACCCCAATAAGCTGAGTTATTACAATATACCACTAGTTCACATCTAGTGATTGTTCTTATATATATTTATATATATTATTCACCGGTTATTTGATAATTAATCTTTTTATATGTTTTATTAATAAACATTGTTATTTTTTACGTTGGCTCTCTGTACATTATGTTTCGTTCCTGATATTCAGCGCAGCCGTTTGTTCTTTTTCTGGATAATAATATGTCTTATTAATGAAGACTATATGATTTATATATTTCCATTTGTAACTATCCAGATTCCAAACCCCTGATGAAGTCCTAACGGACGAAACGCGTTGGGTTTTGCAACGTCTGGTTAACAAAGTCCTTATCACAGACATCTGGTTGGAGATACATCCATTTCGAGTTCTGACTGTGATCACCTGGCTGTAAAATCCTCACATCCAACTGTAATTTATGTATAAGATTGTAATATTGTTTTATATGAATTTTTAGAAGGTTGTGTCAATAACGAACGCTTAGGATAAATATCGTTTGTTTCTGTACAATAAAAACTTTTAATTATTGTCATACAAAAGGCATATTGGCTCCCACGAGAATCCATTTCTATTTGTAATCTACTTTTAATACCTTATCTGACAGAGGGTATTTCTTGTTGGTTTGAGACTAGAGGTATAGCGCAAGATATTAGGGTTGATTTTTTGATATATATATATATATATATATATATATATATATATATATATATATATATACACACACACACACACACACACACACACACACACACACACACACACACACACATATATACATATACACACACACATATATACATATACACACACACATACAATGAGTCCGAAGCAGTGGTTCACAAATCTTTTTGAATCGCGGCTCCCTACAGTATCAAAAGTTTTCAAGCAGCACCCCTAGGGCCAAAAGTTTCTTAAGAATTAAGAAAAAAAGAAAAAAATAAATACAGTAAATGGTGTTTCTATCTCATCAATGGGGTCAGCAGTGTGGTGAGGGACAGGATTCGCTTCTGCCCATGTCAGGCCACTTCTACAAATTTTTCCAGGGCCACTTTCAGTTAACAATCCGTCCCTGCCATAAATAATCTGTATTGGTCCTGGAGCCCCAGCGCAGGTCACCCCGGCAAGTGGCCCGAGACCCCTAGTAAAAGTACATACAGTAAACTAACACAGTATGAACAAAACAAGAGAAAGTGACTTACAGTGCAGAACATTGCAGGACATGGATACGGTTTATAAACGGTGCCGTATCAGCGGTCATAGGAGCTTATTCAGGTTGGATCGCAACTCACGATCCAACCGCAAAAAATACAATGATGATGTAGGTGCCCCACGGTAAATGTGTACGCCTCTGCTTGTCAATCAGACAGAGGCATTCGTGTGGAGGGAGGGGGCAGCAACGCTCAGTTATCTAGGCGGAGATAGAGCATTGCGGGGGCGGCGCCAGGGAAACAGAGGTGTGGCGGGGCAACAGGGGCGTGATTTAGTGTTCCTTCTAGGAGCTGGACTTCGGGGCATATTTGCGTGCCCCCGAAACGGGGGCGTGGCCATGGAAACGTCATTTTAGTAGGCGGTGCGGCCCACAGACATTGCTATAAGGGGCATCTGTGGCCGGCAACGTCACTGTTGGGGGCGTGCCCAGCACCGACGGAGGTGCTGGGCTTCCCCCAGCTCTCTCCCATAGCGTGTATGGATGCCATGCGCACGGCATCTTTACACGCTGGGAGGGCAGGAAGCAGGCGGCTGTACTAGCAGGGCGCCGCAAAAGGGGCAGGGCGGATTTTGCCTTTAAAAAAAACAAACAAACAAACATCGGCAGGGCGCGGCGCCCTGCTAAAACAGCCTAGTGTGAACACTAGTGATTGGGGCGGCTGCGGGAAATTGCACGCAGCTGCTCCGATCACAAAGATGGCGGCGGCCCTCCTGCCGTCTCAGCCAGACTGCTGGCAGGGGGCATCAACAATTTGTGCGATCACGCTGAAATTGTGGTGCGACCGCAATTTCAGCGTGGTTGCAGAGGGGGGTGGGTGGGGGGGGGGCGACGGTTAGCATGCTGGGCGGCCATGCCAGTATTGCAAATGCTGCTAAAAAGCAGAATTTGCAATCTTTACTGAATGAGGTCCATAGTACTCAAATAAGCAGCAGGGCGGTGGAACCCAAGGGTTAGGTGTCGCTGGAGATGGCAGTGACCTGATGGCATTAGTGAGGAAAGGAAAAACATATGAGGGCCCTGCTCGTGAGAGCTTACAGTCACTGGCATATCTATAATGGGAGCAAGGTGTGAGATGCACACGGACCTCCGGGTGCAGGGGGGCCCACAAACAGCACACCCTGTACCCATTTAGTTATACTTACTGCTCCGTCGGCCTGGCGCTGACTGCAGAGATGAAAAGATCACTGGTAAAATGGCCGCCATGGCCAATTTGCAATGATTCGTGCATGCACAATAGAGATGTCCCTCGGGAGCGCGGCACGGGTGCCATGTTCTAGGAGACCTGCACATGCGCAGTAAACTCTGGGCCAGACTGGATCCTGCAGACGGGCCCCCTCCTCTCTTAAAGTGCCTCTGCTTGCTAACAATATAACTAATCTCCCCAATAACTGAATTCGCGACTCTCCTCCTAGATCCCATACCCCCTACAACGTAGCGCCCCTGGAAAAATGGACATGGAAGTGTTTCAGCGTCTGCACTTAGGGCCTGATTCGGATTTGGAAGCAAGGCAGAAAAAGCACGTGTGTATGTACCTGGAACAAACCATGTAGCCATGCAAGTGGAGGAAATACATTACTGTGCAAAAGTGTTAGGCAGGTGAGGAAAAAATGCTGCAAAGTAAGAATGCATTCAAAAAAATAGAAGGGTTAATAGTTTATTTTAAATAATTAAAATGCAAAGTGAACGAACAGTAATTTAAACCAAATCAATAGTTGGTGTGACGACCCTTTTGCCTTCAAAACAGCACCAGTACTTCTAGGTACACTTGCACACAGTTTTTGAAGGAACTCGGCAGGGAGGTTGTTCCAAACATCTTGGAGAACTAACCACAGATCTTCTGTGGATGTAGGCTTGCTCAGATCCTTCTGTCTCTTCATGTAATCCCAGACAGACTCGATGATGATATCAGGTCTCTGTGGGGGCCATATCATCACTTCCAGGACTCCTTGTTCTTCTTTACGCTGAAGATAGTTCTTAATGACATTGGCTGTATGTTTGGGGTCGTTGTCATGCTGCAGAACATATTTGGAGCCAATCATATGCCTCCCTGATGGTATTGCACGAGTTCCTTCAAAAACCGTGTGCAAGTGTACCTAGGAGAATTGATGCTGTTTTGGAGGCAAAGGGTGGTCACATCAAATATTGATTTGATTTAGATTTCACTTCTGTTTATTTACTTTGCATTTTGTTAAATAACAAAAATAAACTATTAACACTTCTGTTTTTGAAAGCATTCTAACGTTGCAGCATTTTTCCACACCTGCCTAAAACTGTTACACAGTACTGTACATTTATATTTTTTCTGTGCAGGGAAAATACCGTCTGCTTTGCATGTAGCCCACAAATGTTAGACAGCTTTATTGTTTACACTGCAATTTAGATTTCAGTTTGAACACGCCCCACCCAAAC
Organism: Pseudophryne corroboree; assembly: GCF_028390025.1. NCBI lineage: Eukaryota > Metazoa > Chordata > Amphibia > Anura > Myobatrachidae > Pseudophryne > Pseudophryne corroboree. Next base: position 1,028,601,384 of record NC_086445.1, read on the forward strand.
CTCTCACTGCACATGTTACTTTTCGCCCCCTCCTGCAGTGCAGCATGGATTTGCCCAGCTACAAACATGAATCAAGCCATGTGTGTATATTGCTCAGTATATAACACCTTGTTGAGGACACCTTTCATTTCCTACTAATTTGCTTATTTTATCCAGTTATGTACATAACTATTGGTCTGTATATTGCAATATGAGGCTTTGCATATGGGGCACAGAGGTGTATGGCATAGCCAGATTAAAAGTAAGTGTGTGTGTGTGTGTGGGGGGGGGGGGGGGGGGGGCGCACATGGTATCCAGTACCCCAGGCCCCCCTCTGTCAGGGTCCCCTGACTGGAGGACACTGACATCATTAGGACTCCCTCTTGTGCAGCAGTAGAACTGCTTTTCATGAGCTACCGATGTAGCTTTCCGACCAGAGGAGAAATAGAATGGGGGAGAGAACTGTAAGTGACACAGGGATCCCAGCTTCTCCTCCTCTCCGCCAGGAAGTCTGGGTCCCGTGTAACCTGTTATCTAATGAGAGCATTCGGGTCTAGGGAGACACATACACACATAGTCCTCCTGAGTCCTGTCCCAGTGTGTAAGTAGTACAGAGGATGCTGCTATTCTTGCCTGTGACAAGAAAAATTATAGATTTTATTTTTCTATGAGTATTTTAAGGTTAAGTTGTCTTTGTTCCACTACAAGAAAACTTTATAAATATAGTTGCCTCTCAATTAGGTAGAGCTATAAACAGTACCCAGGCAGTATTGAACTATTAGTTTAACTCTAATATACACCACTGGTTTATATTAATATACACATACCTCCCAACATGACCCTCTCCAGGAGGGACACAATGCTCTGCTTCTGGACTTTTCTCTTAATTTAGGATTGCCGGCACCTGTTTTGAACAGGTTAATGGATAAGAAAGGTGTTTCAGCACAGGTGATAGCAATCGTAAATTAGGAGGGAAGTCCAGGAGCAGAGCATTCGGTCTCTCCTGGAGACGGTCAAGTTGGGAGGTATGTATACACAATCTGTGCCTCCAAACATGACCCATTCCAGGAGGGACATAATGCTCTTTACCTGGACTTCCCTCTTAAGTTATGATTGCAATCGCCTGTGTTGAAATACTTTTCTTATCAAGTAAATAGTTCAACACAGGTGACGCCAATCATATATTAAGAGGGTAGTCCAGGTAGAGAGCATTTTGTCCCTCCTGGAATGGGTCATGTTAGCTCCCCCTGTCTTAAGTGCCCCGCAATCCGGCTCTCCCTGCAAATAAGTGCACACATATGCTGCAATCACTGTAGCCCCGACTTGATTTGCAACAAAAATGGCCTGCGTACAAAAAATCCACGACTTGGAAAAGTGAACACTAAAGCCACTTCTCCTAGCCGGCCGACATCATGGTCATGTGACTTGGTGTAAAGAAAAGCAAAACATCAACAAAGTCACCATCGGACCTCCTCCACAGCTGGCGTAGGAACATCGGACCTAAACCATCTATGCCGGTAAAACCAACGACCATCAGCAGCAAACCATCAATGCTTGCTAGCCATCGATGGCCAACCCTACTTATTGATGTCAGTGACACAATAGCAGGTTACTGAGGGAGGGGTCACAATAATGGTTAACAGAAGGGTTAATCTTGAGTGATACCGGGGTTAATGATGGAGGATTGGGGTTAAGTGTGACAATAGCTGATTTAACGCTTCAACGTGGCCATTTTCTATTATTGTGCGCACAGTGAGCCACCTCTAGCATGCCCAGATTTCATTAAATACCAAAAAAATACATAATTCAATAAACTATTACAACACATCTATAAACATCATTATATAGAATATATCATTTATATCATACTAGTTACCTTCAAAATGACAGAACAGAGTAACAGTAATGTCAGCGCAGGCGATCGCACCCCCGAACAGAGCAACAATAGAATTGCTCCATCAAGCACCATCTAGTGGCCGCCAGCGTGCACAACACTTGAATTCCCCCCATGGAGGTGAGGAGCGGCGTGAGAGAAATTTTTTTTTTTTTTTTAACGCTGCTTGTTTAACCTATATAGTTTCACCTTATTTTAATAAATTCTATTATTTAAACAGTTTTGCATTTTAATGGCTTCATGGAAAAGCCGTATTGTTCAGCGCAGCTGATAGTACTGGCGTATGATCAGAGACAGTGGTCGACGCAATTCGTCGTCCCCACCTTGCCCAACTGGAATGATCCCTCATGGGTGGCCAATAAGTGGCCCTCCAGCAGCTTTTGGACTACACACCCCAGCATGCCCTGCCACAGTTGGAACATGCCCAAAGAGCAAAACTGTGGCAGGCAGTGGCGGAACTAGGGAGCGGTGGGCAAAGGTGCGACAAAATGCTTTGCCCCCCACCACCACCCAAGTCCACCCCCTCACCCCTGGAGAGAATCTGGTGAGGGGGACCTGCTCAGGGCCAGAGAAATGGATACCTATAGCAACAGTGCCGTAACTAGACATTTTAGCACTGTGTGCAAGAGACGGCATTGGAGCCCCCCCCATATGCAAAACAGGGGCACTGCGCGCCTTAGGCGTGCGCAAAAAAATAAGATTTTACTCACCGGTAAATCTATTTCTCGTAGTCCGTAGTGGATGCTGGGGACTCCGTAAGGACCATGGGGATTAGCGGCTCCGCAGGAGACTGGGCACAACTAAAGAAAGCTTTAGGACTACCTGGTGTGCACTGGCTCCTCCCACTATGACCCTCCTCCAGACCTCAGTTAGGATACTGTGCCCGGAAGAGCTGACACAATAAGGAAGGATTTTGAATCCCGGGTAAGACTCATACCAGCCACACCAATCACACCGTATAACTCGTGATATTATTAGAGATGAGCGGGTTCGGTTCCTCTGAATCCGAACCCGCCCGAACTTCGGGTTTTTTACACGGGTCCGAGCAGGCTCGGATCTTCCCGCCTTGCTCGGCTAACCCGAGCGCGCCCGAACGTCATCATCACGCTGTCGGATTCTCGCGAGGCTCGGATTCTATCGCGAGACTCGGATTCTATATAAGGAGCCGCGCGTCGCCGCCATTTTCACACGTGCATTGAGAGTCATAGGGAGAGGACGTGGCTGGCGTCCTCTCCGTTTAGAGAAGAGAGAGACACAGTATTTTGGGGAGCATTATTAGGAGGGGTACTACTATACTGTATACTACTATACTACTTGCTGAAGTGATATTTATACTAGATTAGATAATGGATAGTGTGACTGTAAGTGTATTATCTGACTTGTGGGGGAGACACTGACAGTGGGGAGCAGTTAGAGTCTGAGAGCAGGACTCAGGAGTACATATAACGTACAGTGCACACTTTTGCTGCCAGAGTCAGTGCCACACTGCCATTGTTGTGACCACACTGACCACCAGTATAATAATATATTTTGTGATTGTCTGCTTAGGCCTCGGAGTACTAGTTGCAAGTTGCAACGTGACCTGAAGTGACCACCAGTTTAATAATCAATCACCACCAGTTTAATATATATATATATATATATATATATATATATATATATATATATATATATATATATATATATAATATTGTATACCACCTACCCGTGGTTTTTTTTTTTTTCATTCTTCTTTATACATACTACTATAGTAGCTTACTGTAGCAGTCTGCGGTGCTGTACTGACCTGACAGTGTCCAGCAGGTCCGTCATCAGTCATTACATAATAAATATATATATAGTACCTGTCCGGCTGCAGTACTAGTGATATTATATTGATTTCATCTCATTATCAATAATTTATCATCCAGTCTAGACTCTATATTAGCAGCAGACACAGTACGTTAGTCCACGGCTGTAGCTACCTCTGTGTCGGCACTCGGCAGTCCATCCATAATTGTATACCACCTACCCGTGTTTTTTTTCTTTTCTTTCTTCTTTGTACATACTACTATAGAGTATAGTAGCTTACTGTAGCAGTCTGCGGTGCTGCTGAGCTGACAGTGTCCAGCAGGTCCGTCATCAGTCATCATTACCTAATAAATATATTATCTACCTGTCCGGCTGCAGTACTAGTGATATTATATATACATACATATATATATATTGATTTCATCTCATTATCAATCATCCAGTCTATATTAGCAGCAGACACAGTACGTTAGTCCACGGCTGTAGCTACCTCTGTGTCGGCACTCGGCAGTCCATCCATAATTGTATACCACCTACCCGTGGTTTTTTTTTTTCTTTCTTCTTTGTACATACTACTATAGTATAGTAGCTTACTGTAGCAGTCTGCGGTGCTGCTGAGCTGACAGTGTCCAGCAGGTCCGTCATCAGTCATCATTACCTAATAAATATATTATTTACCTGTCCGGCTGCAGTACTAGTGATATTATATATACATACATATATATATTGATTTCATATCATTATCATCCAGTCTATATTAGCAGCAGACACAGTACGGTAGTCCACGGCTGTAGCTACCTCTGTGTCGGCACTCGGCAGTCCATCCATAATTGTATACCACCTACCCGTGGTTTTTTTTTTCTCTTTCTTCTTTGTACATACTACTATAGTATTAGTAGCTTACTGTAGCAGTCTGCGGTGCTGCTGAGCTGACAGTGTCCAGCAGGTCCGTCATCAGTCATCATTACCTAATAAATATATTATCTACCTGTCCGGCTGCAGTACTAGTGATATTATATATACATACATATATATATTGATTTCATATCATTATCATCCAGTCTATATTAGCAGCAGACACAGTACGTTAGTCCACGGCTGTAGCTACCTCTGTGTCGGCACTCGGCAGTCCATCCATAAGTATACTAGTATCCATCCATCTCCATTGTTTACCTGAGGTGCCTTTTAGTTGTGCCTATTAAAATATGGAGAACAAAAATGTTGAGGTTCCAAAATTAGGGAAAGATCAAGATCCACTTCCACCTCGTGCTGAAGCTGCTGCCACTAGTCATGGCCGAGACGATGAAATGCCAGCAACGTCGTCTGCCAAGGCCGATGCCCAATATCATAGTACAGAGCATGTCAAATCCAAAACACCAAATATCAGTAAAAAAAGGACTCCAAAACCTAAAATAAAATTGTCGGAGGAGAAGCGTAAACTTGCCAATATGCCATTTACCACACGGAGTGGCAAGGAACGGCTGAGGCCCTGGCCTATGTTCATGGCTAGTGGTTCAGCTTCACATGAGGATGGAAGCACTCAGCCTCTCGCTAGAAAAATGAAAAGACTCAAGCTGGCAAAAGCAGTAGCACCGCAAAGAACTGTGCGTTCTTCGAAATCCCAAATCCACAAGGAGAGTCCGACTCCAATTGTGTCGGTTGCGATGCCTGACCTTCCCAACACTGGACGTGAAGAGCATGCGCCTTCCACCATTTGCACGCCCCCTGCAAGTGCTGGAAGGAGCACCCGCAGTCCAGTTCCTGATAGTCAGATTGAAGATGTCAGTGTTGAAGTACACCAGGATGAGGAGGATATGGGTGTTGCTGGCGCTGGGGAGGAAATTGACCAGGAGGATTCTGATGGTGAGGTGGTTTGTTTAAGTCAGGCACCCGGGGAGACACCTGTTGTCCGTGGGAGGAATATGGCCACTGACATGCCTGGTGAAAATACCAAAAAAATCAGCTCTTCGGTGTGGAAGTATTTCAACAGAAATGCGGACAACAGGTGTCAAGCCGTAATAAGTAGGGGTAAGGACGTTAACCACCTCGGAACATCCTCCCTTATACGTCACCTGCAGCGCATTCATAATAAGTCAGTGACAAGTTCAAAAACTTTGGGTGACAGCGGAAGCAGTCCACTGACCAGTAAATCCCTTCCTCTTGTAACCAAGCTCACGCAAACCACCCCACCAACTCCCTCAGTGTCAATTTCCTCCTTCCCCAGGAATGCCAATAGTCCTGCAGGCCATGTCACTGGCAATTCTGACGATTCCTCTCCTGCCTGGGATTCCTCCGATGCATCCTTGCGTGTAACGCCTACTGCTGCTGGCGCTGCTGTTGTTGCTGCTGGGAGTCGATGGTCATCCCAGAGGGGAAGTCGTAAGACCACTTTTACTACTTCCACCAAGCAATTGACTGTCCAACAGTCCTTTGCGAGGAAGATGAAATATCACAGCAGTCATCCTACTGCAAAGCGGATAACTGAGGCCTTGGCATCCTGGGTGGTGAGAAACGTGGTTCCGGTATCCATCATTACTGCAGAGCCAACTAGAGACTTGTTGGAGGTACTGTGTCCCCGGTACCAAATACCATCTAGGTTCCATTTCTCTAGGCAGGCGATACCGAAAATGTACACAGACCTCAGAAAAAGAGTCACCAGTCTCCTAAAAAATGCAGCTGTACCCAATGTCCACTTAACCACGGACATGTGGACAAGTGGAGCAGGGCAGGGTCAGGACTATATGACTGTGACAGCCCACTGGGTAGATGTATGGACTCCCGCCGCAAGAACAGCAGCGGCGGCACCAGTAGCAGCATCTCGCAAACGCCAACTCTTTCCTAGGCAGGCTACGCTTTGTATCACCGGTTTCCAGAATACGCACACAGCTGAAAACATCTTACGGCAACTGAGGAAGATCATCGCGGAATGGCTTACCCCAATTGGACTCTCCTGTGGATTTGTGGCATCGGACAACGCCAGCAATATTGTGTGTGCATTAAATATGGGCAAATTCCAGCACGTCCCATGTTTTGCACATACCTTGAATTTGGTGGTGCAGAATTATTTAAAAAACGACAGGGGCGTGCAAGAGATGCTGTCGGTGGCCAGAAGAATTGCGGGACACTTTCGGCGTACAGGCACCACGTACAGAAGACTGGAGCACCACCAAAAACTACTGAACCTGCCCTGCCATCATCTGAAGCAAGAAGTGGTAACGAGGTGGAATTCAACCCTCTATATGCTTCAGAGGTTGGAGGAGCAGCAAAAGGCCATTCAAGCCTATACAATTGAGCACGATATAGGAGGTGGAATGCACCTGTCTCAAGCGCAGTGGAGAATGATTTCAACGTTGTGCAAGGTTCTGATGCCCTTTGAACTTGCCACACGTGAAGTCAGTTCAGACACTGCCAGCCTGAGTCAGGTCATTCCCCTCATCAGGCTTTTGCAGAAGAAGCTGGAGACATTGAAGGAGGAGCTAACACGGAGCGATTCCGCTAGGCATGTGGGACTTGTGGATGGAGCCCTTAATTCGCTTAACAAGGATTCACGGGTGGTCAATCTGTTGAAATCAGAGCACTACATTTTGGCCACCGTGCTCGATCCTAGATTTAAAGCCTACCTTGGATCTCTCTTTCCGGCAGACACAAGTCTGCTGGGGTTGAAAGACCTGCTGGTGAGAAAATTGTCAAGTCAAGCGGAACGCGACCTGTCAACATCTCCTCCTTCACATTCTCCCGCAACTGGGGGTGCGAGGAAAAGGCTCAGAATTCCGAGCCCACCCGCTGGCGGTGATGCAGGGCAGTCTGGAGCGACTGCTGATGCTGACATCTGGTCCGGACTGAAGGACCTGACAACGATTACGGACATGTCGTCTACTGTCACTGCATATGATTCTCTCAACATTGAAAGAATGGTGGAGGATTATATGAGTGACCGCATCCAAGTAGGCACGTCACACAGTCCGTACTTATACTGGCAGGAAAAAGAGGCAATTTGGAAGCCCTTGCACAAACTGGCTTTATTCTACCTAAGTTGTCCTCCCACAAGTGTGTACCTCGAAAGAGTGTTTAGTGCCGCCGCTCACCTTGTCAGCAATCGGCGTACGAGGTTACATCCAGAAAATGTGGAGAAGATGATGTTCATTAAAATGAATTATAATCAATTCCTCCGTGGAGACATTGACCAGCAGCAATTGCCTCCACAAAGTACACAGGGAGCTGAGATGGTGGATTCCAGTGGGGACGAATTGATAATCTGTGAGGAGGGGGATGTACACGGTGATATATCGGAGGATGATGATGAGGTGGACATCTTGCCTCTGTAGAGCCAGTTTGTGCAAGGAGAGATTAATTGCTTCTTTTTTGGTGGGGGTCCAAACCAACCCGTCATTTCAGTCACAGTCGTGTGGCAGACCCTGTCACTGAAATGATGGGTTGGTTAAAGTGTGCATGTCCTGTTTATACAACATAAGGGTGGGTGGGAGGGCCCAAGGACAATTCCATCTTGTACCTCTTTTTTCTTTAATTTTTCTTTGCGTCATGTGCTGTTTGTGGAATGTTTTTTGGAAGGGCCATCCTGCGTGACACTGCAGTGCCACTCCTAGATGGGCCCGGTGTTTGTGTCGGCCACTAGGGTCGCTTATCTTACTCACACAGCTACCTCATTGCGCCTCTTTTTTTCTTTGCGTCATGTGCTGTTTGGGGAGGGTTTTTTGGAAGGGACATCCTGCGTGACACTGCAGTGCCACTCCTAGATGGGCCCGGTGTTTGTGTCGGCCACTAGGGTCGCTTATCTTACTCACACAGCTACCTCATTGCGCCTCTTTTTTTCTTTGCGTCATGTGCTGTTTGGGGAGGGTTTTTTGGAAGGGACATCCTGCGTGACACTGCAGTGCCACTCCTAGATGGGCCCGGTGTTTGTGTCGGCCACTAGGGTCGCTTAGCTTAGTCATCCAGCGACCTAGGTGCAAATTTTAGGACTAAAAATAATATTGTGAGGTGTGAGGTATTCAGAATAGACTGAAAATGAGTGTAAATTATGGTTTTTGAGGTTAATAATACTTTGGGATCAAAATGACCCCCAAATTCTATGATTTAAGCTGTTTTTTAGTGTTTTTTAAAAAAAACACCCGAATCCAAAACACACCCGAATCAGACAAAAAAAATTCGGTGAGGTTTTGCCAAAACGCGGTCGAACCCAAAACACGGCCGCGGAACCGAACCCAAAACCAAAACACAAAACCCGAAAAATTTCCGGCGCTCATCTCTAGATATTATACCCAGTTAACAGTATGAAATATAACTAAGCCTCTCAACAGATGGCTCAACAATAACCCTTTAGTTAGGCAATAACTATATACAAGTATTGCAGACAATCCGCACTTGGGATGGGCGCCCAGCATCCACTACGGACTACGAGAAATAGAATTACCGGTGAGTAAAATCTTATTTTCTCTAACGTCCTAAGTGGATGCTGGGGACTCCGTAAGGACCATGGGGATTATACCAAAGCTCCCAAACGGGCGGGAGAGTGCGGATGACTCTGCAGCACCGAATGAGCAAACTCTAGGTCCTCCTCAGCCAGGGTATCAAACTTGTAGACTCTTGCAAGAGTGTTTTAACCCGACCAAGTAACAGCTCGGCAAATTTGTAAAGCCGAGACCCCTCGGGCAGCCGCCCAAGAAGAGCCCACTTTCCTCGTGGAATGGGCTTTCACAGATTTAGGGTGCGGCATTCCAGCCGCAGAATGTGCAAGTTGAATCGTGCTACAGATCCAGCGAGCAATAGTCTGCTTAGAAGCAGGAGCACCCAGCTTGTTGGGTGCATACAGGATAAATAGCGAGTCAGTTTTCCTGACTCCAGCCGTCCTGGAAACATATACTTTTCAGGGCCCTGACTACGTCCAGAAACTTGGAATCCTCCAAGTCCCAAGTAGCCGCAGGCACCACAATAGGTTGGTTCACATGAAAAACTGATACCACCTTAGGAAGGAATTGGGAACGAGTCCTCAATTCCGCCTTATCCATATAAAATACAGATAAGGGCATTTGTATGACAAAGCCTCCAATTCTGATACACGCCTGGCCGACGCCACGGCCCACAGCATGACCACTTTCCACGTGAGGTATTGTAGCTCCACGGATTTAAGTGGCTCAACTCAATGCGACTTCAGGAAATCCAACACTACGTTGAGATCCCACGGTGCCACTGGAGGCACAAACGGGGGCTGACTATGCAGCACTCCCTTAACAAAAGTCTGAACTTCAGGCAGTGAAGCCAGTTCTATTTTGGAAGAAAATCGATAGAGCCGAAATCTGGACCTTAATGGAACCCAATTTTAGGCCCATAGTCACCTCTGACTTGTAGGAAGTGCAGAAAGCGACCTAGCTGAAATTCCTCCTTTGGGGCCTTACTGGCCTCACAGCACGCAACATATTTCCGCCATATGCGGTAATAATGGTTTGCGTTCACTTCTTTCCTAGCTTTAAATAGCGTAGGGATAACTTCCTCCGGAATGCCCTTTTCCTTCAGGATCCGGCGTTCAACCGCCATGCCGTCAAACGCAGCCGCGGTACGTCTTGGAACAGACAGGCCCCCTGCTGCAGCAGGTCCTGTCTGAGCGGCAGAGGCCATGGGTCCTCCGAGATCATTTCTTGGAGTTCTGGGTACCAAGCTCTTCTTGGCCACCCGGAACAATGAGTATAGTTCTTACTCCTCTCCTTCTTATTATTCTCATTACCCTGGCTATGAGAGGCAGAGAAGGGAACACATACACCGACTGGTACACCCACGGTGTTACCAGAGCGTCCACAGCTATCGCCTGAGGGTCCCTTGACCTGGCGCAATATCTTTGTAGCTTTTTGTTGAGGCGGGACGCCATCCTGTCCACCTGTGGCCTTTCCCCACGGTGTACAATCATTTGGAAGACTTCTGGATGAAGTCCCCACTCTCTCGGGTGGAGGTCGTGTCTGCTGAGAAAATCTGCTTCTCAGTTGTCCACTCCGGGAATGAACACTGCTGACAGTGCTAACACATGATTTTCCGCCCATCGGAGAATCTTTGTGGCTTCTGCCATCGCCATCCTGCTTCTTGTGCCGCCCTGTCGGTTTACATGAGCGACCGCCGTGATGTTGTCTGACTGGATCAGCACCGGCCGGTGTTGAAGCAGGGGTCTAGCCTGACTTAGGGCATTGTAAATGGCCCATAGTTCCAGGACATTTATGTGTAGGGAAGTCTCCTGACTTTTCCATAGGCCTTGGAAGTTTCTTCCCTGTGTGACTGCCCCCCAGCCTTGAAGGCTGGCATCCGTGGTCACCAGGACCCAGTCCTGTATGCCGAATCTGCGGCCCCCTAGAAGATGAGCACTCTGCAGTCACCACCACAGCGACACCCTGGCCCTTGGAGACAGGGTTATCTGCCGATGCATCTGAGAATGCGACCCGGACCACTTGTCCAACAGATCCCACTGGAAGATCCTTGCATGGAACTTGGCGAATGGAAATTCTTCGTAAGAAGCTACCATCTTTCCCAAGGCTCGCGTGCATAGATGCACCGATATCTGTATTTGTATTAGGAGGTCTCCGTCTAGAGACGCCAACTCCTTGGACTTCTCCTCCGGGAGAAACCCTTTTTATCCTGTTCTGTGTCCAGAACCATACCCAGGAACAGTAGACGCGTCGTAGAAACCAGCTGTGACTTTGGAATATTCAGAATCCAGCCGTGCTGTTGTAGCACTTCCCGAGATAGTGCTACTCCGACGAACAACTGCTCCCTGGACCTCGCCTTTATAAGGAGATCGTCCAAGTACGGGATAAGTACTTCGGCCATTACCTTGGTAAATACCCTCGGTGCCGGGGACAGACCAACGGCAACGTCTGGAATTGGTAATGACAATCCTGTACCACAAATTTGAGGTACACCTGGTGACGAGGGTAAATAGGGACATGCAGGTAAGTATCCTTGATGTCCAGTGATACCCTGAAATTTTCCAGGCTTGCAATAATCGCCCTGAGCAATTCCATTTTGAACTTGAACCTTCGTATATAAGTGTTCAAGGATTTCAATTTTAGAATGGGTCTCACCGAACCGTCTGGTTTCGGTACCACAACATTTTGGAATAGTAACCCCGGCCTTGTTGAAGGAGGGGTACCTTGATTTCACCTGCTGGAAGTACAGCTTGTGAATTGCCGCCAGTACTACCTTTCTCCGAGGGCAGCAGGCAAGGCTGATGTGAGGCAACGGCGAGGGGGAGTCGTCTCGAACTCCAGCCTGTATCCCTGTGATACTACTTGCAGAACCTAAGGATCCACCTGTGGGCAAGCCCACTGATCCCTGCAGTTCTCGAGACGCGCCCCCACCGCACCTGTCTCCACCTGTGGAGCCCCAGCGTCATGCAGTGGACTCAGAGGAAACGAGGGAAGATATTTGTTCCTGGAACTGGCTGACTGGTGCAGCTTTTTCCTTCTTCCCTTGTCTCTGTGCAGAAAGGAAGCGCCTTTGACCCGCTTGCTTTTCTGAAGCCGAAAGGACTGTACCTGAAAATACGGTGCTTTCTTTAGGCTTTTGTGAGGAAACCTGAGGTAAAATTTTTTCTTCCCAGCTGTTGCTGTGGATACGAGGTCCCAGAGACCATCTCCAAACAATTCCTCACCCTTATAAGGCAGAATCTCCATGTGCCTTTTAAATGCAGCATCACCTGTCCACTGCCGGGTTTCTACTACCCTCCTGGCAGAATGGACATTGCATTAATTCTGGATGCCAGCCGGCAAATATCCCTCTGTGCATCCTTTATATATAAGACAACGTCTTAAATATGCTCAATGTTAGCAAAATATTATCCCTGTCTTAGCGTATTAATACTATCTGACAGGGTGTCAGACCACGCTGCAGCAGCACTATTTATGCTGAGGCAATTGCAGGTTTCAGTATATAACCTGAGTGTGTAAATACAGACTTCAGGATCGCCTCCTGCTTTTTATCAGCAGGTTCCTTCAAGGTGGCCGTATCCTAAGACGGCAGTGCCACCTTTTGACAAACGTGTGAGCGCCTTATCCACCCTAAGGGATATCTCCCAACGTGACCTATCCTCTGGCGGGAAAGGGTACGCCATCAGTAACTTTTTAGAAATAACCAGTTTCTTATCGGGGGAAACCACGCTTCTTTACACACTTCATTCATTCATCTGATGGGGGAACAAAACACTGGCTGTTTTTTCTCCTCAAAAATAAAACCCCTTTTATGTGGTACTTGGGTTCATGTCAGAAAATGCGTAACACATTTTTTCATTGCCGAGATCATGTAACGGATGTTCCTAGTGATTGTGTATATGTCTCAACCTCGTTGACACTGGAGTCAGACTCCGTGTCGACATCTGTGTCTGCCATCTGAGGTAACGGGCGTTGTTTGAGCCCCTGATGGCCTTTGAGACGCCTGGGCAGACGCGGGCTGAGAAGCCGGCTGTCCCACAGCTGTTACGTCATCCAGCCTTTTATGTAAGGAGTTGACACTGTCGGTTAATACCTTCCACCTATCCATCCACTCTGGTGTCGGCCCCACAGGGGGCGACATCCCATTTATCGGCCTCTGCTCCGCCTCCACGTAACCTTCCTCATCCAACATGTCGACACAGCCGTATCGACACACCGCACACACACAGGGAATGCTCTGACTGAGGACAGGACCCCACAAAGTCCTTTGGGGAGACCGAGAGAGAGTATGCCAGCACACACCAGAGCGCTATATAATACAGGGATTAACACTATAACTGAGTGATTTTTCCCCAAATAGCTGCTTGTATACATATATTGCGCCTAAATTTAGTGCCCCCCCTCTCTTTTTAACCCTTTGAGCCTGAAAACTACAGGGGAGAGCCTGGGGAGCTGTCTTCCAGCTGCACTGTGAAGAGAAAATGGCGCCAGTGTGCTGAGGGAGAAGCCCCGCCCCCTTTTCGGCGGACTTTCTCCCGCTTTTTCTGTGATACTGGCAGGGGTAATTTTACATCTATATAGCCTCTGGGACTATATATGATGTATATTTTGCCAGCCAAGGTGTTATTTATTGCCCTCAGGGCGCCCCCCCCCCAGCGCCCTGCACCCATCAGTGACCGAAGTGTGAGGTGTACATGAGGAGCAATGGCGCACAGCTGCAGTGCTGTGTGCTACCTTGGTGAAGACCGAAGTCTTCTGCCGCCGATTTTCCGGACCTTCTTCGTGCTTCTGGCTCTGTAAGGGGAACGGCGGCGCGGCTCCGGGAACGAACACCAAGGTCGGGTCCTGCGGTCGATCCCTCTGGAGCTAATGGTGTCCAGTAGCCTAAGAAGCCCAAACTACCACCTGTTAGGTAGGTTCGCTTCTTCTCCCCTTAGTCCCTCGCTGCAGTGAGTCTGTTGCCAGCAGATTTCACTGAAAATAAAAAACCTAAATATACTTTCTTTCTAGGTGCTCAGGAGAGCCCCTAGTGTGCATCCAGCTCGGCCGGGCACAAGAATCTAACTGAGGTCTGGAGGATGGTCTTAGTGGGAGGAGACAGTGCACACCAGGTAGTCCTAAAGCTTTCTTTAGTTGTGCCCAGTCTCCTGCGGAGCCGCTAATCCCCATGGTCCTTACGGAGTCCCCAGCATCCACTTAGGACGTTAGAGAAATATAGGGGCGGGGCCACAAAATAATACCAATTCAAATAACGGTGCACAGTAGTCTCCATAATTCAAATTATTACGCCGCACAGTAGCACCACTACACCAGGTAGAGTCACTTTTACACATTACAGCAGACAGCGTCCCCTTTTTACACATTACGGCAGACAGCATCCCCCTTTTTTAAACATTACGGCAGCCAGTCCCCCTTTTTTACACATTATGGCAGACAACGTCCCCTTTTTACACATTACGGCAGACAGCGTCCCCCTTATTACACATTACGGCAGACAGCGTCCCCCTTATTACACATTACGGCAGACAGCGTCCCCTTTTTTACACATTACGGCAGACAGCGTCCCTCTTTTTACACATTAATATTATATATATATATATATACATACATATACACACTACAGCTCTGTCCCTTATGCCACCCGGGTAACATCCTGATATACCGCCTCCAGCAATTAATTATTCTATCCCCCCTTCCCGTGCACCTTGTATTATGATGACCGGTGGCGCCGCCATGAGGGTGTGCCCATCACACAGTGACGTCTCCACGCGGAAAGGGCCAGGGGAGGGGAGCCGGTCACGGAAAAGACAGTGAGTGATGACACACTGCCCCAGCCCGGCCCCGACCCAGCGTCTTTCAAGTTCAGATTCTCAGCGGCGGTGGCGGGCTGTCAGCGGGCTGCCTGCAGCTGCCGCAGATCATGATCACCACGCTAACACACTCTGCCCCCGGCGCTGCGCCTTCCAATTTCAGACTTTCAGTGGCAGCGGGCTGTCAGTGCTCCCTGCGGCTGGCTGCCGCAGATCATGATCATCGCGGCCACTGTGAGAGCAGGGCGGAAGTACTGTATGGGAACGGGTCCCAGCGCCGGCTTCTCCAATATGCGGGGGCATGTTTGGGGGGGGCAATCACCCTTTCCGCCCCTGTCTGGATCTGGCGCAGCGCTCCTCTCCTCGGCCGGTGGCGGACAGCGGCATGTAATGAGTCAGTTTGACTCATTATATGCCGCGCTGGCTTTGGGCCCCTGGACAGTGGCGGGCCCCAGTGCAAGGCACTGCTTGCACTGGCGGTAGTTCCGCCACTGGTGGCAGGGCATGCTGGGATGTGTAGTTCTACAGCATCTAGAGGGCCTCTTATTGCCCACCCCTGCAAGATGTTAATGCGGCACAGTGCTATGGATTGGGTGTGGTTCATAGGGTTGACAGTGTCTAGGTCAACCGTGTTTGGGTCGACCACTATTGGTCGACAGTAAGTAGGTCGACATGGTCTAGGTCAACAGGTCAAAAGGTCGACATGAGTTTTTAATGTTTTTTTGGTGACGTTTTCTTCATACAGTGACCGGGAACCCCAATTAGTGCACCGTGTCCCCTCGCATGGCTCGTCCTTCGGGCAGGTTACTATTCCCAATCGTAGTCCACGTGAATAGTTAAGTATTAAAAAGTTCAACAAAAAAAAAATTTAAACTCACGTCGACCTTTTGACCTGCCAACCTAAAGACCCTGTCGACCTAGAGACTGTCGACCAATAGTGCTTGACCTAGTTACTGTCGACCTAGAGACCGGATCCCAAAAAATATAACCACTGGAACACTACAGCGCTACCATATTCAGTCAGCCCCCTTGCACCATGTATGAGGCTCCCAGATGACTGAGCCCAGGTAACCTCTGGCTCTAGCCCTGTTGTGGAGCTACAAGCCTCAGCATGACCCCGCCAGGCAAGAACTGTTAGAGGGCATGCTGTGATTTGTAGTACCACACAACTGTAACCTATATACTCTGCCCACTCCGGCCCAATACACCTAGGGCACGGCCGGGGACTCCCGGGCGTGACTGCTGCTCCCTACCTGCGAGAGACGCCGGCTGCCCGCTGCAGCTTGCTGTGGAGCGCTCTTCGCGACCGCTGCTGTCTGTCCTCAGGCGGCTTCCGTAGCCTGGACGCTGAAAACACCGTCACCATGGCGACTAGATACACATATAAGCACCGGGAGTGATCACGTGACCACGCCCATCGCCATGGCAACAGTAGAACGCGCTGAGCTAGGCCCCGTGTCAGGGCACAACTAGTTATATGATCTCCACCAGGCATAACTAGTACTACTTACCTCTCACCTACCGCCAATATGTCACCATACCTGCCAGCTGTCCCTCATTTCCACTGTCACTATGAGGCAGTGAGGCTCTGTCCCTGTTTCCAGGAGCCACCAACTATACTGTACAATGCAGTGCCTTATATAATACCCATTACAGGGGTGCTGAACGTGTGGCCCCCTCAGCTTATTAGGACTACACATCCCAGCATGCTCTGCCACCGTTTTTTGCATTCCCTAATAGCAAAACTATGGCAGGGCATGCTGGGATATGTAGTTCCAAAACAGCTGGAAGGCCACATGTTGAGCGCCCCTGAATTTTATCACTAGCTCTATTCTTTGCTCTTTGAAAATTAATATTTTCTCTATCGTCCTAGTGGATGCTGGGGTTCCTGAAAGGACCATGGGGAATAGCGGCTCCGCAGGAGACAGAGCACAAAAAGTAAAGCTTTAGGATCAGGTGGTGTGCACTGGCTCCTCCCCCTATGACCCTCCTCCAAGCCCCAGTTAGGTTTTTGTGCCCGGCCGAGAAGGGTGCAATCTAGGTGGCTCTCCTAAAGAGCTGCTTAGAAAAGTTTAGCTTAGGTTTTTTATTTTACAGTGAGTCCTGCTGGCAACAGGATCACTGCATCGAGGGACTTAGGGGAGAAGAAGTGAACTCACCTGCGTGCAGGATGGATTGGCTTCTTTGGCTACTGGACATTAGCTCCAGAGGGACGATCACAGGTACAGCCTGGATGGTCACCGGAGCCTCGCCGCCGGCCCCCTTGCAGATGCTGAAAAGAGAAGAAGGTCCAGAATCGGCGGCAGAAGACTCCTCAGTCTTCTTAAGGTAGCGCACAGCACTGCAGCTGTGCGCCATTGCTCTCAGCACACTTCACACGGCAGTCACTGAGGGTGCAGGGCGCTGGGGGGGGGGGGGGGGGCGCCCTGGGCAGCAATGAAAATCCTTTTTTTGGCAAAAAATACCTCACATATAGCCTCCGGGGCTATATGGAGATATTTAACCCCTGCCAGAATCCATTTTTAAGCGGGAGACGAGCCCGCCGAAAAGGGGGCGGGGCCTATCTCCTCAGCACACAGCGCCATTTCCTCACACAGTTCCGCTGGTCAGGAAGGCTCCCAGGCTCTCCCCTGCACTGCACTACAGAAACAGGGTTAAATCAAGAGAGGGGGGGCAAAATTTGGCGAAATTGTGATTTTATAAAAGCAGCTATAAGGGAGCACTTATTATAAGGCTATCCCTGTAAAATATAGCGCTTTGGTGTGTGCTGGCAAACTCTCCCTCTGTCTCCCCAAGGGGCTAGTGGGGTCCTGTCCTCTATCAGAGCATTCCCTGTGTGTGTGTGCTATATGTCGGTACGTGTGTGTCGACATGTATGAGGACGATGTTGGTGAGGAGGCGGAGCAAATTGCCTGTAATGGTGATGTCACTCTCTAGGGAGTCGACACCGGAATGGATGGCTTATTTATGGAATTACGTGATAATGTCAACACGCTGCTAGGTCGGTTGGCGACATGAGACGGCTGGCAAACAAATTAGTACCTGTCCAGGCGTCTCAAACACCGTCAGGGGCGTTAAAACGTCCTTTTACCTCAGTCGGTCGACAGACACAGACACGGACACTGATTTCAGTGTCGACGGTGAAGAAACAAACGTATTTCCCTTTAGGGCCACACGTTACATGTTAAGGGCAATGAAGGAGGTGTTACATATTTCTGATACTACAAGTACCACAAAAGAGGGTATTATGTGGGATGTGAAAAAACTACCTGTAGTTTTTCCTGAATCAGATAAATTAAAGGAAGTGTGTGATGATGCGTGGGTTCCCCCCGATAGAAAATTATTGGCGGTATACCCTTTCCCGACAGAAGTTAGGGCGCGTTGGGAAACACCCCTTAGGGTGGATAAGGCGCTCACACGCTTATCAAAACAAGTGGCGGTACCGTCTATAGATAGGGCCGTCCTCAAGGAGCCAGCTGACAGGAGGCTGGAAAATATCATAAAAAGTATATACACACATACTGGTGTTATACTGCGACCAGCGATCGCCTCAGCCTGGATGTGCAGAGCTGGGGTGGCTTGGTCGGATTCCCTGACTAAAAATATTGATACCCTTGACAGGGACAGTATTTTATTGACTATAGAGCATTTAAAGGATGCATTTCTATATATACGAGATGCACAGAGGGATATTTGCACTCTGGCATCAAGAGTAAGTGCGATGTCCATATCTGCCACAAGATGTTTATGGACACGACAGTGGTCAGGTGATGCAGATTCCAAACGGCACAAAGGTGTATTGCCGTATAAAGGAAGAGGAGTTATTTGGGGTCGGTCCATCGGACCTGGTGGCCACGGCAACTGCTGGAAAATCCACCGTTTTTACCCTAAGTCACATCTCTGCAGAAAAAGACACCGTCTTTTCAGCCTCAGTCCTTTCGTCCCTATAAGAGTCATATCTGCCCAGGGATAGAGGAAAGGGAAGAAGACTGCAGCAGGCAGCCCATTCCCAGGAACAGAAGCCTTCCACCGCTTCTGCCAAGCTCTCAGCATGACGCTGGGACCGTACAGGACCCCTGGATCCTACAAGTAGTATCCCAGGGGTACAGATTGGAATGTCGAGACGTTTCCCCCTCGCAGGCTCCTGAAGTCTGCTTTACCAAGGTCTCCCTCCGACAAGGAGGCAGTATGGGAAACAATTCACAAGCTGTATTCCCAGCAGGTGATAATCAAATTACCCCTCCTACAACAAGGAAAGGGGTATTATTCCACACTATATTGTGGTACTGAAGCCAGAAGGCTAGGTGAGACCTATTCTAAATCTAAAAAAATTTGAACACTTACAAAGGTTCAAATCAAGATGGAGTCACTCAGAGCAGTGATAACGAACCAGGAAGAAGGGGACTATATAGTGTCCCGGGACATCAGGGATGCTTACCTCCATGTCCCAAATTTGCCCTTCTCACTAAGGGTACTTCAGGTTCGTGGTACAGAACTGTCACTATCAGTTTCAGACGCTGCCGTTTGGATTGTCCACGGCACCCCGGGTCTTTACCAAGGTAATGGCCGAAATGATGATTCTTCTTCAAAGAAAAGGCGTCTTAATTATCCCTTACTTGGACGATCTCCTGATAAGGGCAAAGTCCAGGGAACAGTTGGAGGTCGGAGTAGCACTATCTCGGATACTGCTACAACAGCACGGGTGGATTCTAAATATTCCAAAATCGCAGCTGTTCCCGACGACACGTCTGCTGTGCCTAGGGATGATTCTGGACACAGTCCAGAAAAAAGTGTTTCTCCCGGAAGAGAAAGCCAGGGAGTTATCCGAGCTAGTCAGGAACCTCCTAAAACCAGGAAAAGAGGCTTCCTACGAAGCAATTCCATTCGGCAGATTTCACGCAAGAACTTTTCAGTGGGATCTGCTGGACAAATGGTCCGGATCGCATCTTCAGATGCATCAGCGGATAACCCTATATCCAAGGACAAGGGTGTCTCTCCTGTGGTGGTTACAGAGTGCTCATCTTCTAGAGGGCCGCAGATTCGGCATTCAGGATTGGATGCTGGTGACCACGGAGGCCAGCCCGAGAGGCTGGGGAGCAGTCACACAAGGAAAAAATTTCCAGGGAGTGTGATCAAGTCTGGAGACTTTTCTCCACATAAATATACTGGAGCTAAGGGTAATTTTATAATGCTCTAAGCTTAGCAAGACCTCTGCTTCAAGGTCAGCCGGTATTGATCCAGTGGGAAAAACATCACGGCAGTCGCCCACGTAAACAGACAGGGCGGCACAAGAAGCAGGAGGGCAATGGCAAAAACTGCAAGGACTTTTCGCTGGGCGGAAAATCATGTGATAGCACTGTCAGCAGTGTTTCATTCCGGGAATGGAAACTGGGAAGCAGACTTCCTCAGCAGGCACGACCTCCACCCGGGAGAGTGGAAACTTCATCGGGAAGTTTTTCCACATGATTGTGAACCGTTGGGAAATACCAAAGGTGGACATGATGGCGTCCCGTCTGAACAAAAAACGGGACAGGTATTGCGCCAGGTCAAGAGACCCTCAGGCAATAGCTGTGGACGTTCTGGTAACACCGTGGGTGTACCAGTCGGTGTATGTGTTCCCTCCTCTGCTTCTCATACCTAAGGTACTGAGAATTATAAGACGTAGAGGAGTAAGAACTATACTCATGGCTCCGGATTGGCCAAGAAGGACTTGGTACCCGGAACTTCAAGAGATGCTCACAGAGGACTTATGGCCTCTGCAGCTAAGAAGGGACTTGCTTCAGCAAGTACCATGTCTGTTCCAAGACTTACCGCAGCTGCGTTTGACGGCATGGCGGTGGAACGCCGGATCCTAAGGGAAAAAGGCATTCCGGAAGAGGTCATTCCTACCCTGGTCAAAGCCAGGAAGGAGGTGACCGCACAACATTATCACCACATGGGGCGAAAATATGTTGCGTGGTGTGAGGCCAGGAAGGCCCCACGAAGAAATTTCAACTCGGTCGATTCCTGCATTTCCTGCAAACAGGAGTGTCTATGGGCCTCAAATTGGGGTCCATTAAGGTTCAAATTTCGGCCCTGTCGATTTTCTTCCAGAAAGAATTGGCTTCAGTTCCTGAAGTCCAGAAGTTTGTCAAGGGAGTATTGCATATACAACCCCCTTTTTGTGCCTCCAGTGGCACTGTGGGATCTCAACGTAGTTCTGGGATTCCTCAAATCACATTGGTTTAAAACCAGTCAAATCTGTGGATTTGAAGCATCTCACATGAAAAGTGACCATGCTCTTGGCCCTGGCCTGGGCCAGGCGAGTGTCAAATTGGTGGTTTTTTTCTCAAAAAAGCCCATATCTGTTTGTCCATTCGGACAGGGCAGAGCTGCGGACTCGTCCCCAGTTCTCTCCCTAAGGTGGTGTCAGTGTTTCACCTGAACCAGCTTATTGTGGTGCCTTGCGCCTACTAGGGACTTGGAGGACTCCAAGTTGCTAGATGTTGTCAGGGCCCTGAAAATATAGGTTCCAGGACGGCTGGAGTCAGGAAAACTGACTTGCTGTTATCCTGTATGCACCCAACAAACTGGGTGCTCTTGCTTCTAAGCAGACTATTGCTAGTTGGATGTGTAATACAATTCAGCTTGCACATTCTGTGGCAGGCCTGCCACAGCCAAAATATGTAAATGCCCATTCCACAAGGAAGGTGGGCTCATCTTGGGCGGCTGCCCGAGGGGTCTCGGCTTTACAACTTTGCCGAGCGGCTACTTAGTCAGGGGCAAACACGTTTGTAAAATCCTACAAATTTGATACCCTGGCTAAGGAGGACCTGGAGTTCTCTCATTCGGTGCTGCAGAGTCATCCGCACTCTCCCGCCCGTTTGGGAGCTTTGGTATAATCCCCATGGTCCTTTCAGGAACCCCAGCATCCACTAGGACGATAGAGAAAATAAGAATTTACTTACCGATAATTCTATTTCTCGGAGTCCGTAGTGGATGCTGGGCGCCCATCCCAAGTGCGGATTATCTGCAATACTTGTACATAGTTACAAAAATCGGGTTATTATTGTTGTGAGCCATCTTTTCAGAGGCTCCGCTGTTATCATACTGTTAACTGGGTTCAGATCACAGGTTGTACAGTGTGATTGGTGTGGCTGGTATGAGTCTTACCCGGGATTCAAAATCCTTCCTTATTGTGTACGCTCGTCCGGGCACAGTATCCTAACTGAGGCTTGGAGGAGGGTCATAGGGGGAGGAGCCAGTGCACACCACCTGATCCTAAAGCTTTACTTTTTGTGCCCTGTCTCCTGCGGAGCCGCTATTCCCCATGGTCCTTTCAGGAACCCCAGCATCCACTACGGACTCCGAGAAATAGAATTATCGGTAAGTAAATTCTTATTTTTTTTCTTACGTCCTAGAGGATGCTGGGGTCAACATTAGTACCATGGGGGTATAGACGGGCCAACCAGGAGCCATTGGCACTTTAAGAGTTTGATAGTGTGGGCTGGCTCCTCCCTCTATGCCCCTCCTACCAGACCCAGTTTAGAAAATGTGCCGGAGGAGCCGGTCACAGCTAGGGGAGCTCTACAGAGCTTCTCTGGTAAAAGTTTATTTTAGAGTCTATTATTTTACAGGGAGGCTGCTGCAACAGCCTCCCTGCTTCGTGGGACTAAGGGGGGGGAGTAGTGTCCGCCCTGCGAGGTCTGAGCCACTAACGCAGCAGAGCGAACGGTTCCCTACTGCGCCGGCGCCATAGTGTGCCGGCGCATGCCAGACGGCCGAAGGCCGTAGCAGGGATACGATCGCCTCTGCCTGATTGACAGGCAGAGTCGATCGCTGGGCGGGAGGGGGCGGAACGGCGGCATTTGGCCGCCGTTTCGTGGGTTTGGTCCGGCCAACGCAGGCGTGGCCGGACCGAACGGGGGGCGGGCCGCAGCAGCTGCGGGATGTCACACGCAGCCGCTGCAGGCCGGGGAGCGATGAGTCGCTCCCGGCCAGCACGCTAAAGTTGTGCTGGCCGGGAGCTACTCTTGAAGTGCAAAGGCATCGCCGCGTCCTGAGCCAGCGTCTTAATACCCTACACTGGCCACAGACGCTAACCGGAGACTGGATCCCCAGTCTAGCGTCACAATCCTCCATACACAGACGCTCAACAGGGGACGGAATCCCCCGCCGTGCGACGGAGTCCTCAGGCCAGTATAAAGAATTTGTGCGGGAAGACGAGCCATTTTCTAGGGGCGGAGCTTCTCTTCAGAGCGGACCCAGCAGCGTTCAGCGCAATTTTCCTGCCTGCAGTTCCTGTACACCGACCCTGACAGAGCTGTCCCTCCAAGCAACTCCAGCTATCCTGTGCAGTACCAGCGGGTTGTAGAAGGGGGAGAGGCGGTGAATTAGATCTGTGCAACTATTACAGTACACAGTAGGCGCTGATAAGGGGTGTCTTATATATATAACAGCGCTGTGTGTGGGTTGGCTCTGATCTCTGTGTCTCTCTTGCCGTTCTCAGGGGGGAACTCTGTCTAGCCTCCCCTGTGTGTGTGTGTGGAGTGTTTGGGGTCTCCAGTTAGCTATGTCTAGGGACTCTGTGTCATATGCAGCTGAGGACATGTCCTCTCAGGATCAGAGGCGTAACTAGGGTTTTTGGAGCCCAGGGCAAGATCAATAATGGCGCCCCCCCCCCCCCCCCCCCCAAAAAAAATAAAAAGAATTTTTTTTTAATAAAAGTAATAAATTAATAAAATGATAATAAAAAAAAAATACAAAAGGAAAGTATGTGCAGACGCCACCGGTGTCACTGCATATAAAGATGTCAGGGTGTGTATGTATGTGTATGTAGGTGCAGTGGTCGAAGTTTAATTTTTGAAGGTGGAATGAAAGCGCGCAGATAGCAATTATGCGCACGCCGAAGGCGCGCGCGCTCCGGAAAAGGGGCGTGGTCACTCAAAAGGGGCGTGTCCTTCAGTGTAGTAGGACCCCTTATACTATCTAGTACTGGTGCCCCTTTGACATTATAGCACACGGTATGAGCCGAAATTCACATTATAGCACACAGGGGCAGATTTATTAAGCCTGGTGAAGTGATAAAGTGGAAGGTGATAACGCATCAGCCAGTCAGCTCCTAACTGTCATTTTTCAAACCCAGCCTGTAACATGGAAGTTAGGAGCTGATTGGTTGGTGCGTTATCACCTTCCACTTTATCACTTCACCAGGCTTAATAAATCTGCCCCACAGTATGAGCCGAAATTCACATTGCCCCACATGGCATGAGCCGAAATTCACATTATAGCACACAGTATGAGCCGAAATTCACATTACCCCACATGGTATGAGCCAAAATTCACATTATAGCACACGGTATGAGCCAAAATTCACATTAGAGCACACGGTATGAGCCAAAATTCACATTACTCCACATGGTATGAGCCAAAATTCACATTACCCCACATGGTATGAGCCGAAATTCACATTACAGCACACGGTATGAGCCGAAATTCACATTACAGCACACGGAATGAGTCAAAATTCACATTACCCCACATAGTATGAGCCGAAATTCACATTATAGCACACGGTATGAGCCAAAATTCACGTTACAGCACATGATATGAGCCAAAATTCCCATTATAGAGTTAGGGGATCCTACCCCCAGAATTAACATGGCCTGTGGGGCACTATGATGAGGGGAGCCCACCCCCTTAATAGACTAATTGCAGAGTTTAGCAGCGGAAGGGCTGCAGCGGTTTCTCACCCCAAGCTGCGGCGCTTCTGCCACCTCCGACACTCCACATCTTCGGCACCACCCGGGATGCAGAGCACCGCACCGGGTATGCACCCTTTTCAGTGTGGTCTGCTGCGCTCCGAAGGGGTTCTTGTTTCATGCTGCAGGATCCCGATGTGCGCCGTCCTCCCCGCTGTTACTGCCACGGTAAGCATTAGTATCGTTTACCGCAGATGCCATTTACTGAGGCATATGTGTTAAACCTCAGGAACTGAGATGCCCTTCTCACCATATAGCTGTGTGGCCGAGCCGGGCGGGGGGACAGCCAGCAGCAGCATGCCGGATATCAGCAGCAGAGGGTGCGGGCTGTACATACTTGAGGCAGCTGGATATTCAACAGTGCTGAAAGCCTCCGGAGCCCGCACCCCCGGAGCTGCAGTACACCGGCAGAGGACACCCATCCCCCGAACCCTGCGTAGCCCAAAGCCGGAGATCAGCAGCATGTTGAACGCGGAAGCAGAAGCTGCTTATTGCCGGTCAGCATGCTGCTGATCTCCGGCTTTGGGCTCCGCACGTGCCTTACTGCCCCCACCCTCGGCTGCTGATATCCGGCATGCTGCCCCTGCTGCTGGCTTTCCACCCGCCCGGCTCGCCCACCCAGCTGGATGGTGAGTGAGAAGGGCATCTCAGTGCCCGTGGTTTAATACATATCTGTCTTCGGTAAATGGCCATTAGTACATCCCACACACACTGATTACACACACACAGACTTGCCACCCCCAAATCCTACACACACCCACTCAGACTACACACACACATTCTCATACTTTCCTCTCCCCCACACACACACTGGACTGCAAAAATTTACACACACTGACACTGTTCCACACGCACACAATTAACACACACTCACACTGTCCCACACACACAATTAACACACATGCACACTGTCCCACACACCAGTGGCATGCGGTGAGGTCAGTGGCGTGCGGTGAGGCACTACAGCCATAATGTCCGCCGAATCCTGCCGATGACCCCTACCGCCACTGAGCCAATGCCCGCCACTGCCTCTGAGCCGATGCCACCACCAATGGCTTACAAACTCGCCCACCATCAACTGACCCAGCCCTCCGCCACTAATTTGCAACTCAGTCCAAAGCCGCCAATGCCCGCTGCATGCCTGCTCATCATACTTGTGATATATTGTACATTTTTATAGAAAAAATTAATAATTAGTGTTTGGGACTGGGAAGGGAGTGGGAGGAGGACATGAATGCAATTTTGTTGTCCAGGGTTTCCATTAACTTAATGGAGAAGGGTCTGAATGGGTTAAAAATGTAAAAAAAAAACTGTGTGAGGTCCCCCTCCTAAGTATAACCAGCCTCGGGCTCTTTGAGCCGGTCCTGGTTGTTTAAATACTGGGAAAAAATTGGACAGGGGTTCCCCATATTTAGACAACCAGCATCGGGCTCTTAGTCCGGTCCTGGTTCCAAAAATACGGGGGGACAAAAGATGTAGGGGTCCCCCCGTATTTTTAAAACCAGCACCGGGCTCCACTAGCCAGGGACATAATGCCACAGCCGGGGGACACATTTATGTAGGTCCCTGCGGCCGTGGCATTACCCCCCCAACTAGTCACCACTGGCCGGGGTTCCCTGGAGGAGTGGGGACCCCTTAAATCAAGGGGTCACCCCCCCTCCAGGCACCCAAGGGCCAGGGGTGAAGCCCGAGGCTGTCCCCCCCATCCGTGGGCTGTGGATGGGAGGCTGATAACCATGTAAGTAAAAAAAGAATATTGTTTTTTGTTGTGGAACTACAAGGCCCAGAAAGCCTCCCCCGCTTGCTGGTACTTGGAGAACCTCAAGTACCAACATGCAGGGAAATAACGGACCCGCCGGTACCTGTAGTTCTACAACAGAAAAAATACCCAAATAAAAACACAACTCACACACCGTGACAGTAAAAATTTATTAAAGCACACTGACACACTCACACATACTTACCTATATCCCACGCCGGTCACGTCCACTTGTCCAGTAGAATCCAATAGGGGTACCTGTAAAAATGAGAGACAGATTACTTACCTACATCCCACGCTGGTCATGTCCACTTGTCCAGTAGAATCCAATAGGGGTACCTGTAGATTACTTACCTACATCCCACGCCGGTCACGTCCACTTGTCTAGTAGAATCCAATAGGGGTACCTGTAAAAATGAGAGAGAGATTACTTACCTACATCCCACGCCGGTCACGTCCACTTGTCCAGTAGAATCCAATAGGGGTACCTGTAAAAATGAGAGACAGATTACTTACCTACATCCCACGCCGGTCACGTCCACTTGTCCAGTAGAATTCAATAGGGGTACCTGTAAAAATGAAAATGATACTTACAAACTTCAATCCACAGGAGGAGAGAGAGAGAGAGAGAGAGAGAGAGAGGGGGGGGGGGGGGAGAGAGAGACTAACCTGCTGCTGCTGCTGGGGAGACCGGCACACACTGCAGGGCCACGACGGGAGGACGGAGCCGGCGGAGGAGGGGGAGAGCCGCACACCGCCGCTCCTGTCAGCGGCAGCGGAGGAGGACGGGGCGCACACTACAGACGCCAATAACCGCCGGGACAATTAACACACACACACACAATTAACACACGCACACTGTCCCACACACACACACAATTAACACACATGCACGCACACTGTCCCACACACACAAATAACACACACGCACACTGTCCCACACACACAATTAACAAACACGCACTGTCCCACACACACACACAATTAACACACTCACACTGTCCCACACACACACACACACACACACACACACACACAATTAACACACGCACACTGTCCCACACACACACAATTAACACACACGCACACTGTCCCACACACACACAATTAATACACACGCACACTGTCCCACACACACACAATTAACACACACTCAAACTGTCCCACACACACACAATTAACACACACTCAAACTGTCCCACACACACACAATTAACACACACTCAAACTGTCCCACACACACACACACACAATTAACACACTCACACTGTCCCACACACACACACAATTAACACACACGCACAATTAACACGCACTCAAAACTGTCCCACACACACAATTAACACACTCACACTGTCACACACACACACACACACACACACACACACACAATTAACACACACACACACACTGTCCCACACACACACAATTAACACACGCACACTGTCCCACACACACACAATTAATACACACTCACACTGTCCCACACACACACACACAATTTACACACACTCAAACTGTCCCACACACACAATTAACACACTCACACTGTCACACACACACACACATAATTAACACACACAATTAACACACACACACTGTCCCACAAGAACACTGTCCCACACACACACTTAACACACACACACAAAATGTCCCGCACCCCCTGTCCCGACAGGGAAGTATAAAGAAGATTACCCCGCTGAGCGCTCACCTGCACTCACTGCTGTTCAGGGGCCGCGCGCCCCCCGAGGTCGCGCACGCGCATGCGCGCACCTCCGCGGTCGCGATCGCGTACACTTTGCAGGGGGGAGTAGGGGGAGGCTCCTGGCTGCCGCTGCCGCTGCCTGTCTATTGTGACAGGCACAGCAGCCGGGGAGACAGGGAAACCACCGCGGGTAGCGCCGGCGGAATCCCTGACGCATGGGGCGAGTGGGCCGTGCCGGTGGCGCCCCCCTCTGTTGGGGCTGCCATGGCGCCCAGGGCACGTGCCCTGCTCGCCCCGTGCTAGATACGCCTCTGCTCAGGATGATTTCATTCCATGTAATCAGGATTGCACTGTTGTAGCGCAGATACCAGCAAGGAAGCCGGAGTGGTTATCCTCTATCAAAACTATGATTTCTCAGATTTCTGCTAGGGTTGCTCAGAATGAATCTGCGACTCAGGTTTTACAGAACTCTCTGGCGGTGTGGTCTGGTTCTGTTACCTCAGGGCCCCCCTCTATAGGTTCCCACAAACATGCTCTTGTTCAGATTATGCAAGATAACACGGATACCGATTCTGATACTGCAGACGGTGATGGGGATGTGCTCAGGGGGGCTGCATCTCTTGCTAAAGGGGTGCAGTTGATGATAGAGGCTATTAGAGATGTGTTGAATATTGCTGATACAACACCTGAGCAGGTTGAGGCGGCTTACTTCACTGACCATAAGAAAGCCTCGCTAACCTTCCCTGCGTCCAAAGAATTAAATACTATATTTGAAAAAGCATGGGAAAATCCAGAGACAACATTCCAGATCCCTAGGAGGGTTCTGGTTGCTTTTCCCTTCCCTGAGGAGGATAGAAAAAAATGGGAAAGCCCACCCATAGTGGATACGTCTGTAACCAGACTCTCAAAAAAGGTGGTTTTACCTGTCCCTGGTTCAACTGCCTTAAAGGAGCCGGCTGATCGCAAGATTGATACTACGCTCAAATCCATATACACGGCTTCAGGGGCGATACTACGTCCTACTATTGCCTGTGCATGGATTTCCAAAGCTATAGTAAAGTGGTCAGGCACGTTACTTGAGGATTTGGATACGTTAGATAAAAGTGACATTGAATTGTTTCTCTGTAACATTCAGGATTCTGCAGGATTTATGGTGGAATCCATGAAGGAACCAGGGTTCAATAGCTGCAGGAATTTCTTCCATGTCCGTCTCAGCTCGTTGAGGACTGTGGCTCGCCAGTGGTCTGACGACGCGGAATCCAGGTGAGGTGTGGAGACCCTACCCTACACAGGTCAGGCTCTCTTTGGGGAAGCATTGGATGCGTCCCCTTTTCTTCCCTCAGCAGCTCCGGCTACGAAGAAACCTTTTTCTTCACCTGCATCTCAGTCCTTTCGGGTTTCTAAACCAAGAAAGACCAAACCGGCCAACACCTTCTTTAGAGGGGGCCGACCAAAATCCAAGAAACCTGCTGCGGCAGGTTCCCAAGAACAGAAGCCTGCTTCAGGTGCGCCAAAGTCCCCCGCATTACGGTGGACAGCGCAGCTTGGAGATAGGGCTGGTGGGGGCGAGACTCAGACATTTCAGTCACGTCTGGGTGTCGTCCGGCCTGGACCCCCGGGTACTAGATATTGTGTCCCAGGGGTACCGGTTGGAATTTCAAGATCTCCCTCCTCATCGGTTCTTCACATCGGGCTTGCCAGCTTAGCTGGCAGACAGAGCTACCCTACAGGAAGCCATCCAGAAGTTGGTGGAGGCACAGGTCATTGTACCAGTCCCTCCTCAAATGCAAAACACAGGTTACTATTTAAACCTTTTCGTGGTACCGAAACCGTATGGTTCGGTCAGGCCCATTCTGAACTTAAAATCACTAAACCCCTTTCTGAGGGAGTTCAAGTTCAAAATGGAGTCTCTAAGGGCAGTGATATCAGGTCTGGAAGAGGGGGAATTCCTGGTATCCCTGGATATCAAGGATGCGTACCTGTCATTTTCAGTTCCAGGCCCTACCATTCGGCCTCTCCACAGCACCAAGGGTTTTCACCAAGGTAATGGCGGAAATGATGGTTCTCCTCCGCAGATAGGGGGTGAACATAAATCTGTATCTGGACGATCTGCTGATAAAGGCATCGTCCAAGGAGAACCTGTTTCATTCAATAGCTCTCACGACCCAGCTTCTCAAGGAACATGGTTGGATCCTGAATATTCCAAAATCACATTTGAAACCAACCAGGAGATTGTCCTTTCTGGGAATGATCCTCGACACGGAGGTGCAGAGGGTGTTTCTTCCAGAGGAAAAAGTGTTGGTGATATAATCAATGGTCGGGGATGTCCTGAAGCCAGCCCGG
This sequence comes from Pseudophryne corroboree, assembly GCF_028390025.1. Classification (NCBI taxonomy): domain Eukaryota; kingdom Metazoa; phylum Chordata; class Amphibia; order Anura; family Myobatrachidae; genus Pseudophryne; species Pseudophryne corroboree. Next base: position 1,028,631,831 of record NC_086445.1, read on the forward strand.
GTGTCGGTTCATCAGTGCATTCGCCTTCTGGAGTAGATGGTGGCCTCTTACGAGGCTCGCAGTATGGGAGGTTTCACGCTCGGTCCTTCCAACTGGATCTCCTGGACAAGTGGTCGGGATCCCATCTACACATGCACCAGAGAATACGTCTGTCGCCAAGGGCCAGGATTTCACTCCTCTGGTGGCTGCAATTACCTCACCTTCTGGAGGGCCGCAGGTTCGGGATTCAGGACTGGATCCTTCTAACTACGGATGCAAGTCTCCGGGGCTGGGGAGCAGTCACTCAAGGGGAAACCTTCCAAGGAAGGTGGTCAAGTCTGGAAGCCGGCCTGCCGATAAACATTCTGGAACTTAGAGCCGTATACAACGGTCTTCTCCAAGCGGCCCATCTTCTGAGAAAATGGGCCGTTCAAGTACAGTCGGACAACGCAACGACAGCGGCTTACATAAACCGACAAGGCGGAACGAATAGCAGAGCAGCAATGTCAAAGGTAACAAGAATCATCCTCTGGGCAGAAAAACATGCGTTGGTGCTGTCAGCAATCTTCATTCCGAGAGTAGACAACTGGGAAGTGGACTTCCTCAGCAGACACGATCTCCATCCAGGGGAGTGGGGTCTCCATCCGGAGGTGTTCAAGGAGGTAACCGATCTTTGGGGCATACTCCAAATCGACATGATGGCCTCTCGTCTCAACAAGAAGCTTCGGTGGTATTGTTCCAGGTCGAGGGACCCACAAGCAGTGGTGGTGGACGCCCTAGTGCAATGGTTCTCAAACTCGGTCCTCAGGACCCCACACAGTGCATGTTTTCCAGGTAACCCAGCAAGTGCACAGGTGTATTAATTACTCACTGACACATTTTAAAAGGTCCACAGGTGGAGCTAATTATGTCACTTGTGATTCTGTGAGGAGACCTGCAAAACATGCACTGTGTGGGGTCCTGAGGACCGAGTTTGAGAACCTGTGCCCTAGTGACTCCGTAGGTGTTCCAGTTGGTGTACGTGTTTTCTCCACTTCCACTCATTCCAAGGGTTCTCAAACTCATAAAGAGAACAGGAGTTCAGGCAGTCCTCATTGCTCTGGACTGGCCAAGAAGGGCTTGGTACGCGGATCTTCTGGATCTACTGCTAGAAGAGCCGAGGCCTCTTCCTCTTCGGGAGGACCTGCTGCAGCAGGGGCAATTCACCTATCAAGACTTACCGTGGCTATGTTTGATGGCATGGAGGTTGAACGCCAGATACTAGCTCGGAAGGGCATTCCGAACAAGGTCATTCCTACCCTGATACAGGCTAGAAAAGGAGTAACGTCTAAACATTACCATCGTATTTGGAAAAAATATGTGTCTTGGTGTGAGTCCAAGAAGTTTCCTACGGTGGAGTTTCAACTGGGATGTTTTCTCCTCTTCCTGCAAGCAGGTGTGGATATGGGCCTGAGGTTAGGATCCATAAAGGTCCAGATTTCGGCTCTATCCATTTTCTGCCAGAAACAGTTGGCTGCCCTCCCTGAGGTTCAGACTTTTTTGAAGGGAGTTTTGCACATCCAACCTCCCTTTGTACCGCCTGCGGCGCCCTGGGATCTTAACGTGGTGTTGCAGTTCCTCCAGTCGGACTGGTTTGAACCTCTACAGGAGGTTTAGGTCAAGTTTCTCAGGTGGAAGGCTGTCACTTTGTTGGCCTTAGCTTCTGCTAGACGTGTGTCGGAGTTGAGGGCTTTGTCATGTAAAAGCCCATACTTGATCTTCCATGAAGATAGAGCTGAGCTTCGGACACATCAGCAGTTTCTTCCGAAGGTTGTGTCGGCATTTCATATCAACCAACCTATCGGGGTGCCAGTTGCGACTGACTCCTCAATTTCAGCAAAGTCCTTAGGTGTTGTAAGGGCTCTAAAAATCTATGTGAGGAGGACTGCTCGTCACAGAAAATCGGACTCTCTGTTTGTCCTGTATGATCCCAAGAAAATTGGGTGTCCTGCTTCTAAGCAGACGATCTCTCGCTGGATCAGGTTCACTATCCAGCATGCGTATTCTACGGCAAGCTTGCCGTGTCCTACGTCTGTTAAGGCCCACTCTACTTGTAAGGTGGGTTCTTCCTGGGCGGCTGCCCGGGGTGTCTCGGCATTGCAACTCTGCCGAGCAGCTACCTGGTCGGGGTCGAACACGTTTGCAAAGTTCTACAAGTTCGATACTTTGGCCTCTGAGGACCTAAAGTTTGGTCAATTGGTTCTGCAGGAGCCTCCGCGCTCTCCCTACCGTTCTGGGAGCTTTGGTACATCCCCATGGTACTAATGTGGACCCCAGCATCCTCTGGAACGTAAGAGAAAATAGGATTTCTGCTGCGGGGTACACTGGGCTCCACAAGGATTGGACAATGGGGTGTAGAATAGGATCTTGATCCGAGGCACCAACAGGCTCAAAGCTTTGACTGGTCCCAGAATGAACAGCGCCGCCTCCTATATCACCCCGCCTCCCAGCACAGGAGCTCAGTTTTGTAAGTTGGTGCTGCAGTAAGCAGGCACTTAACAGAGGGGCTGCTCCAAGCAGCCCTGAGAAAAGCTTTTTATGAGGTAAAAAGTGAAAACTTCAAGGGCAGCAGCGGTGGTAAATGTCTTGTAACATTCACTGCTGCAGCTCCAGCTCTCCCCAGCGGCGCTGTACACTCCCGAGCCCTGGTTGCCGGGTACCTACAGCGGAGGCTCCGGTTTTCTTCACTTTAGACACACACGGCTGGGGCTCTCCAGGATCGCGTGGCCGCGATTCGGGACGTGGTAAGTGGGTCCCGCTTGCGGGACCCGGTCTTTATCGCGATCCAGCATGGTTAGTGGGAGGCGGGCCGCACGCGCTGGCGGTGGACACTGTGGCAGTACAGGCAATCCCACTAGATCACCAGGACATGGGCGCAGGTCAGGTTTTCTCTCTAAACTAATTCTTGTACCGCCCACAGTACCCAGTGGTTTTGCCAGCAGAGGGGATAAGGATTAGACCTGAAGCCCCTCCCCCAGCCCCAGGGCGCCATTTCTAGCAAGTGTTCCCGCCCTGGAGCTGCATATCTGTCTTTTCCTCACTCCCTGTCAGTGTCTGCGGCGCCATTATCCCTCAGCTCACTGTTCCTTGGACTGCTTGGGCAAATCCTCCTATGTAAAGCCGCCTGGTTGTCAGCACTGTGACTTTACATGACACTTAAGTATTCTACCTGCCTTTTTAGACAGTGATAGTTAAGAAAGAGTGCATTTAGTCAGGGGTTTATAGTACAATTACCCTGTGATATACATCCAGTTCTTACTGTGTACTGTTATATCTATTGTTATATAGCTGTGTAAGCTAGTCCAGTGCAGTATTATTGTCAGTAATAACCTCTGCGTTGTACAAACTGTGACTTTCTGTGTGTGCATTTGATAGCTGAGTGGTGTCCATTTCGTGTCTTTCACTCAACCCGCTATCCCTATATTCCATAACCTGTGTCACAACTGAGGGCCTGAGCTGACGGGAGGCAGCCTCAGTTGTAGGGGCTGAGATGTACCGGAACCTGGGAGGTTGTATCAGACCCCTGGACATGTAAGTAACATGAATAATAACTGCCCGAAGGCGTGACCACGACAACTTGGATAAAAGTCAATGATGTTTATTATGACAACTCCGCAACACAGCAGCAGTAAAAGAAAACGTAAAAGTCAGCAAAGAATAAATACAGTTCCTGGGTACTACAGGATGGCAGAAGCCACAGGGCACTGGTAGTGTGAGATAGTTCTTATAATCTTCTAGATGGAAAGTCCTTACCAGGCCCGACTGTAGCAATGGAGATAACCCAGGATTGTGCCAGCTGGTGTTCCAGGAAAAGCTGGGTTGCTGAAGATAAAACGGCTGCTGTGGATACTGGCTGGAACCAGACTGTTGTTAGCACGGAGTGGATACTGGCTGGAACCAGTTAAATAATAAATGAACTTGGGAGCGATGAAATATGAACTGAAATGTAGAACTTGAGAGCGGAGAAATAATAATACCGGTGGAGAGTGGTAAAGTGTAGAAAGGACACCGGCCCTTTAAGAGAAGCTGTACTCTGCTGGAAGCTGAGCTGGAAGCAGGTAATGTTGTAGCTGGAAACAGATGAATCCACAATGGATTGGAGAGTCAGGCTACACCGCAGGTGGAATGCTGGTGCGGGTCTCTATGGTGGAAGTTTTGAGACAGGAGCTGGAACCTGGAAGACAATCACAGGAGAGAGACAAACAGGAACTAGGTTTGACAACCAAAGCACTGACGCCTTCCTTGCTCAGGCACAGTGTATTTATACCTGCAGCAAGGAAGGGATTGGCTAGGCAATTATGCAGATTATCAATACTGAGAACAGATTGGTGGAAATGATCAGCTGACAGAATCCAAGATGGCTGCGCCCATGCAGACACTTGGAGGGAAGTTTGGTTTGTAATCCATGTGGTAATGAAAACAGTAATGGCGGCGCCGGCCACCGGAGACAGGAGGCGCCAGGCTGACAGATGCACATCCAACCACGCGGACACAGCGGAGGCCGCGGCTGACGTAATCGCCACTCAGACACTCTGCATGCAGAAGTTCAGGGACGGCGGCGGAGGCCGCGGGAGACGCCATGCCAGGTGTAATATGGCGTTTACTGTGACAGCGTCCCAGAGTGACAGGAGAGGATACAGGAATGTACACATCAGGAGGCATCTGATGGGTAAGAAATGGCGTCCAGATACCCGGATCGTGACAACCTGAGGGGAATTGGTGCGTCAGGTGTTATCTAATATAGGATTTTCACAAAGATATACTGTATTACGTATTTTTCTCTGTGATTTAGTCACCATATCTCTCCTTTATCTCTGCTAGTGCTGATTACACTGCACAGGGGTTTGGGTTTAGAGGTATAGTGCTGCTGATAGTTGTACTGTGTTAACCTCCTACTGCAAGTTATATCATGTCTGCTTCTGAGGGTAACGGTTCTGGGGTTGAACACACTGCCGGTGTTGCTGACGACACGGAGACATATGAGGAGAATATAGCAGCTGTGGGCTCTGGTTCTGGGGGCTCCTTGCCCCCCAGTGGGACTGTGGCAACGGAGGCACATACTGACCCACCATGGGCCGCTTTTTCCACGCTTCTGCATACCCTAGTTCATAAACTAACTCCCCCTATGGGACCCCCAATGCCGGTACAACCGTATGTGGCCCCTGCAGCTAACCCGCCGTGGGCGGACGATTTATCTGCTCAATTAAAGAAGTTGAACCAGTCCTTGACTACTAAAAAGTCTGACCAACGCTCGCCTAAGTCCAAGAGGTCCTCAAAGCGAGCACTTATCTCCTCACAATCCACTGCTGTCACTGACACCTCATCTGATGAAGACGGCACATATACTGTACCCTCAGGTTCTGACTCAGATACGGCTGATGGGGAGGGTAGTTCACATGTGGATGTTCCTGATCTTGTGGAGGCTATTAAGTTAATTTTGCAGATTACGGATGATCCCGAGCCATCCGTCCCTCCTAAGAAACCAGATAGGTTCAGGCGTCAGAAGGTGGTTAAGCAAGTTTTACCTCACTCTGACCACCTAGTGGATATACGTCAGGAACCCTGGGAAAACCCGGGTACGAAGTTTGTGCCTCAAAAGAAGATGCTGGCTCGCTATCCCCTCGCACCAGAGCTGTCTAAAAATTGGGAAACTCCTCCTCCAGTGGACTCACATGTGGATAGGATGGTGGTTTCCTCAGCTCTACGTGTCAAAATCCGTCACATCTCTAAAAGATCCTACGGATAAACGTGTGGAGGGTTGTCTGAAAGCGATTTACACCCTCACGGGTGCTGCACAAAGGCCGACTATTGCAGCTACATGGGCTGCAGAGGCTATTGAAGCATGGGCCTTGGAGTTAGAAGCTAAAATCTCTTCTGACCATGCTAAACAATGCTTGTCATATATTGTCACAGCTTCTCGATATATTAAAGAGGTGGCTTCTGATGCCGGTATCCTAGCAGCCAAGGCCTCTACTACGTCAGTCCTGGCTCGCCGGATATTGTGGCTGAGATCCTGGTCTGTGGATCTGGACTCTAGAAAAACCCTGGAAGTACTCCCTTTCAAGGGAGATATTCTGTTTGGGGAGGACTTAAATAAGATTGTGGCTGACTTGGCTACTGCCAAAACTGCCTGTCTGCCTAATACCGCTCCTTCTGTGTCGAAGGCTAAAGGTACATCCTTTCGCCCCTTTCGTCCTTCAGGTAAAGCAAAAGGTCAGGCGTACCATAAGCAGGTCCGCACTTCCAAGCCTGGTAAGCCGAAGCCCAAAAGAGCCTGGGCTGCCCGTCAGCCAGCTGCCAAGACCGATAAGCCTGCCGCATGACAGGGTGGGGGGGCCGGCTTCTAGGGTATACCCAGGAATGGTTGAAGACCACTTCAGATGCCTGGGTACGGGAAGTCGTCACTCGATGTTACGCCATAGCCTTCAAAAACCAACCCCCTCATTGATTTTGCCAGACAGACGTCCCTTTGAACCAGACAAAGGCAAAAACTCTACACTCGGTGGTACAGACCCTCCTGGATACAGGAGTCGTCGTACAGGTGCCTCTTGCTCAGAGGGGCCGGGGGTACTATTCTCCGCTGTTTCTAGTCCCGAAACCGAATGGGTCCTCTCAGCCCATTCTCAACCTCAAGGCATTGAACAGGTTTGTGAAGGTCTCCAAGTTCCGTATGGAAACCCTTCGCTCTATAGTTCTGGCCTTGGAACCTGGGGACTACAAGGTCTCCCTGGACATACAGGATGCTTACCTGCATATTCCTATAGCAGTGTCACATCAACAATACCTGAGGTTCGCTATTGGCAACCTACATTACCAGTTTCGGGCGTTACCTTTTGGTTTAACAATGGCTCCGCAAGTCTTCACCAAAGTTATGGCGGTGAAGACGGTGGTACTCCGCTGTCAAGGGGTCAGGATACTGCCGTATCTGGACGACTTGTTAATCCTGGCAAATTCCCCAGATCTTCTCCTGTGTCATCTGGATATGACGGTCCGGTTTCTACAAGCCCACGGGTGGCTCATCAACTGGAAGAAATCCTCCCTGGTACCTGCTCAGAGCATGGTGCACCTGGGAGCGTTGTTGGACACTCACAACCAGAGGTTGTTCTTGTCTCAGGAGAAAGTCCTGAAGATTCAGGACAGGATTTGTTGCTTCCTTTCTCGTCCGCAAGTGTCGATACATTCGGCGATGCAGGTGCTGGGCCTAATGGTATCAGCATTCGACATGGTGGAGTATGCTCAATTCCATTCTCGCCCCCTCCAGAGGCTGATTCTAGTCAAGTGGGACGGCCTGCCTCACCGGATCAGATCTCAAATGATCTTTTTGACTCCGGAGGTCCGTCTGTCGCTACACTGGTGGCTCCGGGAACAACAATTGTGCAGGGGTCGTCCCTTCTGGATATCCAACTGGGTCCTGTTGACGACAGATGCCAGTCTAAGAGGTTGGGGCGCGGTGCTGGAGCAACACTCCCTTCACGGTCGTTGGACCAAGGAGGAATCTCTCCTCTCGAACAACATTCTGGAATTACGGGCGGTCTTCAATGCGTTAAACCTGGCCCAGCAATTAATTCAGAACCGTCCTGTTCAAGTACAGTCGGAACAACGCCACCACAGGGGTTTACATAAATCATCAAGGCGGCACTCGAAGCCGTTTGGCAATGAAGGAAGTCTCACGGATTCTACGTTGGGCGGAACGCCATCTACCGGCTATATCGGCAATATTCATTCCAGGAGTCCTGAATTGGGAAGCGGACTTTCTCAGTCGTCAGGACGTGCATGCCGGCGAGTGGGGCCTCCATCCAGAAGTGTTTCAACTCCTCGTGGAAAAGTGGGGCCTTCCAGACGTGGATCTGATGGCGTCTCGACACAATCACAAGGTTCCGGTCTTCGGAGCAAGGACAAGGGATCCTCAAGCAGCATTCGTGGATGCGCTGGCGGTACCGTGGAGGTTTCGGCTGCCGTATGTGTTCCCCCCGGTGTCACTCCTGCCAGGGTAATTCGGAAGTTCAAGCAAGAAAATGGAAATCTGCTTCTCATAGCTCCAGCGTGGCCCAGACGGCACTGGTTCTCAGACCTGCAAGGCCTATCATCAGAGCGTCCAATTCTACTTCCACAACGCCCAGACCTCCTCGTTCAGGGCCCCTGTGTCTACCAGGACCTAACCCGGCTGTCTTTGACGGCGTGGCTCTTGAAGCTTCCGTCTTAAGGGCTAAGGGTTTTTCTGAAGAGGTCATTAAAACTATGTTGCGGGCCCGGAAACCGGCTTCTGCTCGGATTTACCATAGGGTCTGGCATTCCTACTTTGTTTGGTGCGCATCTAACAATCGTGACGCTTCCAAGTTAAGTACAGCCAAGCTTTTGGCTTTTCTGCAGCAAGGCCTAGAGTTGGGCCTGCGTCTGGCCTCACTAAAGGTTCATATTTCTGCCTTGTCGGTGTGGTTTCAGAGAAAAATTGCGACTTTGCCTGATGTTCATACTTTCACTCAGGGTGTGTTGCGTATCCAACCTCCCTATGTCCCGCCTGTGGCTCCTTGGGACTTGTCGTGGTTTTGGAGGCATTGCAGGAGCCTCCGTTTGAACCCCTTGGTTCAGCTGACCTTAAGTGGCTTTCCCTTAAGGTGGTGTTTTTGCTGGCTATTGCCTCTGCTAGAAGAGTGTCGAATCTGGGTGCCTTGTCTTGTAGTTCCCCCATATCTGATTTTTCACCGTGATCGGGCGGTTCTTAGGACTCGTCCCGGATATTTACCTAAGGTGGTTTCTTCGTTTCACCTTAATCAGGAGATTGTGGTTCCGGCCTTTGTTTCTCCTGATTTGTCTCCCAAAGAGCGGTCTTTGGATGTGGTACGTGCTCTCCGTATCTATGTGAAGAGAACTGCTTCTGTCCGAAAATCTGATTCTCTCTTTGTCTTGTTTGGATTTCACAAACGTGGCTGGCCTGCTCACAAGCAGACCCTGGCCAGATGGATTAGAATGGTGATTGCACATGCTTATGTGAAGGCTGGTCTCTCTGCTCCTGATCACATTAAGGCCCATTCTACTCGGTCTGTTGGACCTTCTTGGGCGGCCCAACGTGGTGCGACCATTGAACAATTGTCCAAGGCGGCTACGTGGTCTTCCGGGAACACGTTCATAAGGTTCTATGCCTTCGATACTGCCGCTTCCCAGGATGCTTCCTTTGGACGCCGGGTTCTTGTGCCCGCTACAGTGCGTCCACTTCCATAAGGAACTGCTTTAGGACATCCCCATTGTCCAATCCTTGTGGAGCCCAGTGTACCCCGCAGCAGAAAACGAGTTTTATGGTAAGAACTTACCTTTGTTAAAACTCTTTCTGCGAGGTACACTGGGCTCCAAAAGGCGCCCACCCTGACGCACTTAGCTTCTTTGGGTTGGTATGGCATTAGCCACTGACACTTCTCTTGTCGTGAGAGTGTGATGTATGTGGCTACTAACTCTTGTAGTCTCTTTTCCTGCTACTGCATTGGGCTGGTTAACTAAAAACTGAGCTCCTGTGCTGGGAGGCGGGGTGATATAGGAGGCGGCGCTGTGCATTCTGGGAACAGTCAAAGCTTTGAGCCTGTTGGTGCCTCGGATCAATATCCTATTCTACACCCCATTGTCCAATCCTTATGGAGCCCAGTGTACCTCGCAGAAAGAGTTTTAACAAAGGTAAGTTCTTACCATAAAACTCGTTTTTAATTACCTACCGGTAAATCCTTTTCTCGTGGTCCATAGGGGATGCTGGGCACCCTCCCAGCGCTTCGTTATCCTGCAGTGGTTATTTAGTTCAGTACTGCTTAGTTCTGGGTAAGTACTGTCTTGTTACTTGGTAAGTAATCTTGTTCAGCCGTTGCTGAGTTCAAGCTAGTTAGCTTGGTTTGCCTTATTGTGTGAGCTGGTGTGAATCTCGCCACTATCTGTGTAATCCTTCTCTCGAAGATGTCCGTCTCCTCGGGCACAGTTTCTAGACTGGGTCTGGTAGGAGGGGCATAGAGGGAGGAGCCAGCCCACACTCTCATACTCTTAAAGTGTCAATGGCTCCTAGTGGACCCGTCTATACCCCATGGTACTAATGTGGACCCCAGCATCCTCTACGGACTACGAGAAAAGGATTTACCGGTAGATAATTAAAATCCTATTATTGCAGCGGATAATGAAAAATGCAATAAAAGTACGTAGCAAGTTTAGTAACCGCGTCGGTATACTTGCAGCACAGCAAGGTCTCCCTAATTATTACTAACATTACTTATGAGGCGCCACAAGGGTTCTGTAGTGCCATAGACGGGTGGGGGGTAAAAATAACAATACACGGAGAACAATAAAACTGACTCCCTACACAGTACCACCAATCAGGGCATTAAATACAACGGGATGCCGCTGTTGGTATTCTGACCGCTGGCATCCCTTCCATCGCAGGGGAGTAGCCAGAACTTTGTGGGCCCCATAGCAACATTGGCCCCCGTCCCAATGCTTCTAGAGAGACACTTCTCTGCAGCAGTTGTTAATATTATGCCCTATAATAGTGCCCTAGTTTCTTTTATGAATCGCAGTAGTGCTTAAGTTCACCCTATGTCACATTTCAGAGCTGCCAGTACACATTATGCCGCACAGTACCCCCAACTCACATTATGATATATAGTGCTCCCCGTTCATATTGTGCCTCATTACAGTGCCCCGGTTCATATTATATAACATTAAAATGCCCTCCAGTTCATTTTATACCACACTACAATGAGCAGGTCCAGGGGCATACCCAGATATATTGCAGGCCCCAAGGAAAAAGTTTGAAAGGTCCTCTACGTACCACCCGATGGCGAAAAATGTATATAACACATGTAACTTTGACAGAGAAGATGTGCCCCTCTCAGCTCTGGGCCCCATAGCAGCTGCACTCCCTGCACCTATGGTAGCTACGGCCTGTATATAACACATGTAACTGTGACAGGGAAAGTGGCCTCTCAGCTCTGGGCCCCATAGCAGCTGCTCTCCCTGCACCTATGGTAGCTACACCCTGTATATAACACATGTAACTGACAGGGAAGGTGGCCCCTCTCAGCTCTGGCCCCATAGCAGCTGCTCTCCCTGCACCTATGGTAGCTACACCCTGTATATAACACATGCAACTGTGACAGGGATGGTGGCCCCTCTCAGCTCTGGGCCCCATAGCAGCTGCACTCCTTGCAGCTATGGTAACTACACCCTGTATATAACACATGTAACTGTGACAGGAAGGCGGCCCCTCTCAGCTCTGGCCCCATAGCAGCTGCACTCCCAGCACCTATGGTAGCTACACCCCTGTATGTAACACACGTAACTGTGACAGGAAAGGTGGCCCCTCTCAGCTCTGGGCCCCATAGCAGCTGCACTCCCTGCACCTATGGTAGCTACACCCTGTATATAACACATGTAACTGTGACAGGGAAGGTGGCTCCTCTCAGCTCTGGGCCCCATAGCAGCTGCACTCTCTGCACCTATGGTAGCTACGGCCTGTGACAGGGAAAGTGGCCTCTCTCAGCTCTGGGCCCCATAGCAGCTTCTCTCCCTGCACCTATGGTAGCTACACCCTGTATATAACACATGTAACTGACAGGGAAGGTGGCCCCTCTCAGCTCTGGCCCCATAGCAGCTGCTCTCCCTGCACCTATGGTAGCTACACCCTGTATATAACACATGTAACTGTGACAGGGAAGGTAGCCCCTCTCAGCTCTGGCCCCATAGCAGCTGCACTCCCTGCACCTATGGTAGCTACACCCTGTATATAACACATGTAACTGTGACAGGGATGGTGGCCCCTCTCAGCTCTGGGCCCCATAGCAGCTGCACTCTCTGCAGCTATGGTAACTACACCCTGTATGTAACACATGTAACTGTGACAGGAAGGTGGCCCCTCTCAGCTCTGGCCCCATAGCAGCTGCACTCCCTGTACCTATGGTAGCTACACCCTGTATATAACACATGTAACTGTGACAGGGATGGTGGCCCCTCTCAGCTCTGGGCCCCATAGCAGCTGCACTCTCTGCAGCTATGGTAACTACACCCTGTATGTAACACATGTAACTGTGACAGGAAGGTGGCCCCTCTCAGCTCTGGCCCCATAGCAGCTGCACTCCCTGTACCTATGGTAGCTACACCCTGTATATAACACATGTAACTGTGACAGGGATGGTGGCCCCTCTCAGCTCTGGGCCCCATAGCAGCTGCACTCTCTGCAGCTATGGTAACTACACCCTGTATGTAACACATGTAACTGTGACAGGGAAGGTGGCACCTCTCAGCTCTGGGCCCCATAGCAGCTGCACTCCCTGCACCTATGGTAGCTACACCCTGTATATAACACATGTAACTGTGTCAGGGAAGGTGGCCCCTCTCAGCTCTGGCCCCATAGCAGCTGCCCTGCCTGCACCTATGGTAGCTACACCCTGTATATAACACATGTAACTGTGACAGGGAAGGTGGCCCCTCTTAGCTCTGGTCCCCATAGCAGCTGCACTCCCTGCACCTATGGTAGCTACACCCCTGTATATAACACATGTAACTGTGACAGGGAAAGTGGCCCCTCTCAGCTCTGGGCCCCATAGCAGCTGCACTCCCTGCACCTATGGTAGCTACACCCTGTATATAACACATGTAACTGTGACAGGGAAGGTGGCCCCTCTCAGCTCTGGGCCCCATAGCAGCTGCACTCCCTGCACCTATGGGAGCTACACCCTGTATATAACACATGTAACTGTGACAGGGATGGTGGCCCCTCTCAGCTCTGGGCCCCATAGCAGCTGCACTCCCTGCACCTATGGTAGCTACGCCCTTGTATATGACACATATAACTGTGACAGGGAAGGTGGGCCCCTCTCAGCTCTGGGCCCCATAGCAGCTGCACTCCCTGCACCTATGGTAGCTACACCCTGTATATAACACATGTAACTGTGACAGGGAAGGTGGCCTCTGTCAGCTCTGGGCCCCATAGCAGCTGCACTCCCTGCACCTATGGTAGCTACACCCTGTATATAACACATGTAACTGTGACAGGCAGTGCCAGATTAAGGTCCACATGGACCTGGAGCTGAAATATAGGAAGGGCCTATTATGTGCCTCGGCAGGAGGTGTGACAAGCGCTGCGGTGGTGTGATTAGTGATGTGGGGGTGTGACCAGTGTGGTGTGGGTGTGGTCTCAATAGGGGTGTGGCCTGTGCCATGGGTGTGGCTATCTCGATGGAGGTCAAAGCTAATGCCTACCTTCAACCACTTAATAGTGGCGCTATAACAAGAAAAAGTTTGTAACCTCCATATAATACAGAGCATCAGTGACCACCATATATACAGAGAGCATCTCCGTGACCAGCATTTAATACAGGGAGCATCGCAGTGACCGCCATATGATACAGAGAGCTGTATCAACATGCAAAGAAGGTGGAAAGGGGAGAAACGATGGGGCAAAACAGAGCAGGTGTGGAAAGATTGGAAAAGAGGGGGGCAATACAGAGGAGATAGGGAAAGGGAGCAGAGATAGGGGCAAAATAGAGCAAACAGTGAACTGAGGGCTCATGGGACACAGTTACTGATACAGAAACCTATTGACAGAGACACCAGTTACCGACAGACATCTCTTACTGACACAGGCACACTTGCAGACAGACACTGCTTACCAACAGACACCCCTTACTGACACAAATACAAATATAGACTCACTTACTTACACAGACACTTACTGAGACACCTAACTGACACACACACCACCTACTGACACAGACTTACTGATACTTACCACTTACTGACACCTACACAGACACCTCTTACTGACACAGACACCTCTTACTGACATACCTTACTAACACAAACATTTATTGACACAGACACCATTTACTGACATATGGCACTTACGGACATAGACACCACTTATTGGCACATACATACTTAATAATAGATACAACTTAGTGACACAAACACTCCTACTGGCAGGGACTGGGCTGTCATCAGGAATTGTGGGGCCTGGGACTGAAAAAAATAGGTAACCCCCCCCCCCCCCCCCCGACTCCCTCGACCCACATAGCCTCACACATGCATATGCTACCCCCATAACCATATTTCCCTCTGTCTCTCAGTTACACCCCCTCCACACATTACCCACTGCCTCAGTGACCCCCCTCGCCACATTCCCCTCTGTCTCTCAGTTACACCCCCACCACACATTGCCCTCTGCCTCAGTGACATGGCCACATTGACCTGTCTCTCAGTGACCCCCTCGCCACATTCCCCCCTGTCTCTCAGTTACACCCCCTCCACACATTACCCCCTGCCTCAGTGACATGGCCACATTGACCTGTCTCTCAGTGACCCCCTTGCCACATTCCCCACTGTCTCTCAGTTACACCCCCTCCACACATTACCCTCTGCCTCAGTGACATGGCCACATTGACCTGTCTCTCAGTGACCCCCCTCGCCACATTCCCCTCTGTCTCTCAGTTACACCCCCTCCACACATTACCCTCTGCCTCAGTGACATGGCCACATTGACCTGTCTCTCAGTGACCCCCCTCGCCACATTCCCCTCTGTCTCTCAGTTACACCCCCTCCACACATTACCCTCTGCCTCAGTGACATGGCCACATTGACCTGTCTCTCAGTGACCCCCCTCGCCACATTCCCCCCCTGTCTCTCAGTTACACCCCCTCCACACATTACCCTCTGCCTCAGTGACATGGCCACATTGACCTGTCTCTCAGTGACCCCCCTCGCCACATTCCCCTCTGTCTCTCAGTTACACCCCCTCCACACATTACCCTCTGCCTCAGTGACATGGCCACATTGACCTGTCTCTCAGTGACCCCCCTCGCCACATTCCCCTCTGTCTCTCAGTTACACCCCCTCCACACATTACCCTCTGCCTCAGTGACATGGCCACATTGACCTGTCTCTCAGTGACCCCCCTCGCCACATTCCCCCCCTGTCTCTCAGTTACACCCCCTCCACACATTACCCTCTGCCTCAGTGACATGGCCACATTGACCTGTCTCTCAGTGACAACCCTCACCACATTCCCCTCTGTCTCTCAGTTACACCCCCTCCACACATTACCCTCTGCCTCAGTGACATGGCCACATTGACCTTTCTCTCAGTGACAACCCTCACCACATTCCCCTCTGTCTCTCAGTTACACCCCCTCCACACATTACCCTCTGCCTCAGTGACATGGCCACATTGACCTGTCTCTCAGTGACAATCCTCACCACATTCCCCTCTGTCTCTCAGTTACACCCCCTCCACACATTACCCTCTGCCTCAGTGACATGGCCACATTGACCTTTCTCTCAGTGACACCCCTCACCACATTCCCCTCTGTCTCTCAGTTACACCCCCTCCACACATTACCCTCTGCCTCAGTGACATGGCCACATTGACCTGTCTTTCAGTGAACCCCCTCGCCACATTCCCCTCTGTCTCTCAAATACTGCCCCCACATTCCTATCTGTGTCAGTGACACCCACACATTTTCCTGTCTCTGTGACCCACCTCACCACGGGTGCGGTATGTAAGGTCGACAGTAAGTAGGTCGACCACTATTGGTCGACAGGGATGCTAGGTCGACAGGGTCTTTAGCTCGACAGGTCAAAAGGTCGACATGATTTTTTGTTGGTTTTTTGGTGTCGTTTTCTCCGTACAGTGACCGGGAACCCCAATTAGTTCACCGTGTCCCCTCGCATGCTTTGGGCTAGGTTACTATTCCCAATTGTAGTCCACATGGATCATAAAGTATGAAAAAGTTTAAAACAAAAAACAAAAAAAACTCATGTCGACCTTTTGACCCGTCGACCTAGAACATGTCGACCTAAAGACCCCGTCGACATAGAAACCCTGTTGACCTACTTATTGTCGACCAATAGTGGTCGACCAAAACATTGTCGACCTACTTACTGTCGACCTAAAGACCGGATCCCCTCCCCACATTCCCCTGTCTCTCAGTGACCCCCCCAAAAAAAATATTCCCCTCTGTCTCTCAGTGACCACGACACTCACACTCACATTTCCTTCTGTTTCACCCCCCTCTCACACACACACACACACACACACACACACACACACACACACACACACACACACACACACACACACACACACATACCCCTCTCGGCAGCAACATTAATATAAAGGTTCTCACCAGTGAAAAGATGCTGGCTGCCGAGCACTCTCCTGGCCCACAAATGGTGGGCTGCCAGGTTGGCTGGTTACCGGGCCATATCTAAGCTGGAAGATAAGCTTTGCGCGGCCGGGCCAGAGCTTAAGTACAGTGTCAGCCCCTTACTGTAAGAGCCAGAGGGAGCCCCACTTTCTATCCAGGACAGGTACTCCTGTCCAGCAGTTCCCCCCAACCCCTGACGCAGCTCTGGACACGGACACCCCTTACTGACAGATACCACTTACCTATACAGACATCTCTAATGGACACAGATAGCCCTTACGGACACAGAGACCTCTTACTGACATAGACACCCCTTACTGACAGACACACTTACTGACACAAACACACTGATATAAACTTACTGACACACACACTTACATACACAGACACTCCTTACTGATACAAACACATTTACTGACAGATACCACTTGCTAACACAGATAACCCTTACTGACAAAGACGCCACTTACTGACACAGATGCCACTTATTGGAACATACAAACTTACTGGCAGACGCCTTACTGACATAGATACAACTTACTGACACAGACCACTTACTGAGACACCCCTTACTGACACAGACACTACTTACTAACAGATAACACTTATTGGTACATACATACTTACTAACACACAACCCTTACTGACACAGATACAACTTACTGATACATATACCGCTTACTAACACAGATAAACTAAATGCCTCAGACATCACTTACTGACAATTTATATATAAATGTTTTCTGCGCTAACGATATATAGCAGCTCAAATTATAATAATAAATGTGTGGTAAAGAATGAGCGCTTATGTTTTAATGTGGCACCTGTGAAAAAAAGTTAGTTAACTTATTAGTAACAAATGTTTACAGCCATTTATATAAGCCCTTTGGCGGTGTAGTACACAGACTTGTCCGGAACTTAGACCTAACTGTCCCTACCTTACTGATGGCCACGTGTCACGATCCGGGTATCTGGACGCCATTACTTACCCTTCAGATGCCTCCTAAGGCTGGCTCAGCATTCCAGGACCGGATCCCGCTGTTTCTGAGTTTCCACATGCAGAATGTCAGAGTGGTGATTTCATCAGCCGCGGCCTCCGCTGTGCCCGCGTGGTTAAATGTGCGCTTGTCAGTCTGGCGTCTCCTGTCTCCTGTGGCCGGCGTCGCCATTACTGTTTCAATTCTCACATGGATTACAAACCAAACTTCCCTCCAAGTGTCTGCATGGGCGCAGCCATCTTGGTTTTTGTCATCTGATCATTTCCACCAATCTGCTGTCTGTATTGTTGATTTGCATAATTGCCTAGCCAACCCCTTCCTTGCTGCAGGTATAAGTAAGCTGTGCCTGAACAAGGAAGGCGTCAGTGCTTTGGTTGTCTAACCTAGTTCCAGTTTGTCTCTCTCCTGTGGTTGTCTTCCAGGTTCCAGCTCCTGTCTCCAGACTTCTGCTATAGAGACCCGCACCAGCATTCCATCTGCGGTGTAGCCTGACTCTCCGATCCATTCTGGACTCACCTGTTTCCAGCTACAGCAATCACCTGCTTCCAGCCGAGCTTCCAGCAGTGTACAACTTCTCTTAAAGGGCCGGTGTCCTTTCTGCAGTTTACCACTCTCCACCGGTATTATTATTTCATCGCTCTCAAGTCAATCACCTGCTTCCAGCCCAGCTTCCAGCAGTGTACAGCTTCCCTTAAAGGGCCGGTGTCCTTTCTGCAGTTTACCACTCTCCACCGGTATTATTATTTCATCGCTCTCAAGTTCGTTTATTATTTAACTGGTTCCAGCCAGTATCCACTCCGTACCAACAACAGTCTGGTTCCAGCCAGTATCCACAGCAGCCGTTTTACCTTCAGCAGCCCAGCCTTTCCTGGAACACCAGCTGGTACGATCCTGGGTTCTCTCCATTGCTACAGTCAGGCCTGGTAAGGACTTTCCAACTAGAAGATTATTAGAACTGTCTCACACTACCAGTGCCTGTGGCCCTTGCCACCCTGTAGTACCCAGGAACTGTATTATTGCCCTGCTGACTTTTATGTTTTCTTATTTTCTGCTGTGTTACGGAGTTTGTCATAATAAACATCATTGACTTTTATCCTGGTTGTCGTGGTCACGCCTTCGGGCAGTTATTCTACATGTTACTTACATGTCTAGGGGTCTGATACAACCTCCCAGGTTCCGTTACATCTCAGCCCCTACAACTGAGGTTGCCTCCCGTCAACTCAGGCCCTCAGTTGTGACAGTAAGCACTGACCTAATGAATCCAGCCGGAGACCAGGATCAAGCGGCCAGGCCGATGCAAGAACTGGCAGCCCGACTTGAACATCAGGAGGCTGCACAGGGCCACATCATCCGCTGTCTCCAGGATCTCTCCACACGGCTGGATGGGATTCAAACGACCCTCCGTGGACCTGGCACGTCCGGTGCGTCCACTACAGTGACACCAGCTGTAACCCCACCCACCTTACCCATTTCCAGTCCACATCTTCATCTTCCAACGCCAGCAAAATTTGATGGATCTCCAAGGTTCTGCAGGGGATTTCTCAATCAATGTGAAATCCACTTTGAGCTTCTACCTGGCAATTTCTTCAGTGACCGTACCAAAATTGCCTATATCATCTCCCTTCTCAGTGGCTCAGCCCTTGACTGGGCATCACCTTTATGGGAGAAGTCTGATCCCCTGCTATCCTCCTATACTGACTTTGTAGCTACATTCAGGCGCATCTTCGACGAGCCAGGCCGGATAACATCTGCTTCATCTGAGATTCTTCGTTTACGCCAGGGAACACGTACCGTGGGACAGTATCTTATACAGTTTAAAATCCTGGCATCCGAACTGGCATGGAACGACGAGGCCCTGTATGCTGCATTCTGGCATGGCTTATCAGAACGCATCAAGGATGAGTTAGCTACCAGAGACTTGCCCTCTAAGTTGAATGAGCTAATTTCTCTTTGCACGAAGGTTGATCTACGTTTTAGAGAGAGAGCAACCGAGCGAGGAAGATCATCTACTCCTAAATCTTCTGCTCCTCCTTCTCGTCAACCATCTCCATCCAAGGATGAGCCTATGCAAATTAGTCGTTCCCGTCTATCTCCTGCTGAGCGCCGAAAACGTCTCTCTGAGTCTCTCTGTCTCTACTGTGCAGCTCCGTCGCACACTATCAATGCCTGTCCCAAACGTCCGGGACTCCAGATCCTAGTTCGCCAAGGAGAGGGCCGGCTAGGAGTGATGATCTCCTCTCCATCTCCTCATGACTGTAACCTCCCAGTGTCGCTCCAAATTGCTCAACGTTACAGGAACGTCATTGCCCTCCTTGATTCCGGAGCAGCTGGGAATTTCATAACCGAAGCTTATGTTAAACGGTGGTCCCTACCCACCGAGAGACTGTCCTCGTCCATCTCTTTGACTGCCGTGGATGGCAGCAAGATTTTTGACGCAGTCATTTCCTTAAGGACTCTTCCAGTTCGTCTGAGAGTGGGAGTTCTTCATTCTGAGTATATTTCTTTTTTAGTGATTCCAAGAGCCACACATCCAGTGGTTTTAGGCCTTCCATGGCTCCGTCTCCACAACCCATCAATTGACTGGACGACTACGCAAATACTGGCATGGGGTCCCTCCTGTGCTGAGACTTGTTTAGCCAAAGTTCTTCCTGTTTGTTCTTCCTTCCCCAGGTCAACTGATGTTCCGCCTCCTCCATATCAAGACTTCACGGATGTGTTCAGTAAAGCCTCTGCTGATATCCTTCCTCCTCATAGAGAATGGGACTGCCCAATCGACCTCATTCCAGGGAAGGTTCCACCGCGAGGCCGAACTTATCCGTTGTCTCTGCCCGAGACACACTCCATGGAAGAGTACATCAAAGAGAACCTGGCGAAGGGTTTCATCCGACCATCTTCTTCTCCAGCCGGCGCAGGCTTCTTCTTCGTTAAGAAGAAAGACGGTGGTCTGCGTCCGTGCATCGACTACAGGGGTCTGAACGACATTACCGTCAAGAACCGATACCCTTTACCCCTGATTACTGAGCTCTTTGATAGAGTTAGTGGTGCAACCATTTTCACAAAGCTGGACTTGAGGGGTGCCTACAATCTCATCCGAATCCGTGAGGGTGACGAGTGGAAGACCGCCTTTAACACCCGTGACGGACATTATGAGTACCTCGTCATGCCCTTCGGATTGAGCAACGCTCCAGCAGTCTTCCAGCACTTCGTGAATGAGATCTTCAGGGACATCTTGTACCGCCATGTCGTGGTTTATCTAGACGACATCCTCATCTTTGCTAATAATCTCGAAGATCATCGTTTCTGGGTAAAAGAGGTTCTTTCCCGTCTCCGTGTCAATCACCTCTATTGTAAATTGGAGAAGTGTGTGTTTGAAGTTAAAACCATTCCGTTTCTAGGTTACATTGTGTCCGGTTCCGGACTAGAGATGGAACCTGAGAAACTCCAAGCAATCCAGAATTGGCCTATACCCTTAAGCCTCAAAGGGGTCCAGAGGTTCTTAGGGTTCGCCAATTATTATAGAAAATTTATACGAGACTTTTCCACCATTGTGGCGCCTATCACTGCATTAACCAAGAAAGGTGCTAATCCGTCCAAGTGGTCCGAGGAAGCTACACAGGCCTTTCACCTTCTGAAGCAACGGTTCATCTCTGCACCAGTTCTGAAACAGCCCGACACCGACTCTCCTTTTATCTTAGAGGTAGATGCCTCCTCCGTTGGAGTAGGAGCAGTGTTATCCCAGAAGGCCAAAGATGGACATCTACATCCTTGCAGTTTCTTCTCCCGGAAGTTCTCCCCAGCTGAGCGCAACTATGCCATTGGCGATCAGGAGTTGCTAGCCATCAAGCTCGCTCTGGAGGAGTGGAGATACCTGTTGGAGGGAGCTTCCCACTCAATCACCATACTTACCGACCACAAAAATCTTTTATATCTCAAAGGCGCACAATGTCTCAACCCTCGTCAGGCCAGATGGGCACTTTTCTTTTCCAGATTTGACTTTAAACTCCAGTTCTGTCCGGGTTCTCAGAATCGTAAGGCCGATGCCCTTTCCCGCTCATGGGAGCAAGAAAATGAGTCCGAGTCTGCAGACAAGCATCCTATTATTAATCCGTTGGCATTCTCCACGGTAGGGATGGACTCTACGCCTCCACCAGGGAAAAGTTTTGTTAAGCCAGTTCTAAGGAAGAAGCTCATGCATTGGGCCCATGCTTCCCGTTTTGCTGGACATACAGGCATTCAGAAAACCCTTGAATTTATTTCTAGGTCCTACTGGTGGCCAACTCTGAAAAAGGACGTTATGGAATTTATTGCCTCCTGCCCAAAGTGTGCCCAACACAAAGTCTCCCGCCAGTCGCCTGCGGGGCAACTGGTTCCATTATCTGTTCCCCGTCGACCATGGACCCATTTGTCGATGGACTTTGTTTCCGATCTACCTATCTGCAACAAGTTTAATACCATCTGGGTGGTAGTTGACCGGTTCACCAAGATGGCACATTTCATCCCTCTCACCGGTCTTCCGTCAGCTTCCAAGTTGGCTCAAGTGTTTATACAAGAGATCTTCCGACTTCACGGTCTTCCTGAAGAGATCATCTCGGATCGTGGAGTACAATTTGTAGCCAAATTTTGGCGAAGTTTGTGTCAAGCCCTCCAAGTCAAGTTAAAGTTTTCCACGGCTTACCATCCTCAGACCAATGGTCAAACCGAGAGGGTGAATCAGGACTTGGAGGCCTTCCTCCGTATATATGTGTCTTCCTCTCAAGATGACTGGGTTCAACTCCTTCCTTGGGCCGAGTTCAGCCACAACAATCAATACCATTCCTCATCTTCTTCTACACCATTCTTCATTAATTATGGATTCCACCCTAAAGTCCCAGAATTCCAACCACTTCCCGCAACTTCTGTTCCAGCAGTGGATGTCACCTTGCGTCAGTTTTCAAATAACTGGAAGAACGTCCGCGCAGCCCTGCTTAAAGCCTCATTCAGGTATAAAAAGTTTGCCGATAGGAAGCGTAGAGCGGTTCCTGCTCTCAAGGTGGGTGATCGTGTGTGGTTGTCCACGAAGAATTTGAGGTTGAGAGTTCCCAGCATGAAATTTGCACCTCGCTACATCGGACCCTTCAAGATTGAACAAGTCATCAATCCTGTTGCCTACAGGTTACAGTTACCATCCTTCTTGAAAATACCCAGGACATTTCATGTTTCTTTGTTGAAACCGCTGATCCTGAATCGGTTTCATTCCGCACTTCCTCCAGCTCCCAAAGTTCAGACTCAACGGGGAGTCGAGTACGAGGTGGCCAAGATTTTGGACTCACGTTTCCGTTACGGTCAGTTACAATACCTCATTGACTGGAAGGGCTATGGTCCTGAAGAACGCTCTTGGACCAATGCCTCAGACGTCCATGCTCCTGCCTTGGTCCGAAATTTCCACGCAAAGTTTCCTTTAAAGCCTAAGAAGTGTCCTGGGGCCACTCCTAAAGGGGGGGGTGCTGTCACGATCCGGGTATCTGGACGCCATTACTTACCCTTCAGATGCCTCCTAAGGCTGGCTCAGCATTCCAGGACCGGATCCCGCTGTTTCTGAGTTTCCACATGCAGAATGTCAGAGTGGTGATTTCATCAGCCGCGGCCTCCGCTGTGCCCGCGTGGTTAAATGTGCGCTTGTCAGTCTGGCGTCTCCTGTCTCCTGTGGCCGGCGTCGCCATTACTGTTTCAATTCTCACATGGATTACAAACCAAACTTCCCTCCAAGTGTCTGCATGGGCGCAGCCATCTTGGTTTTTGTCATCTGATCATTTCCACCAATCTGCTGTCTGTATTGTTGATTTGCATAATTGCCTAGCCAACCCCTTCCTTGCTGCAGGTATAAGTAAGCTGTGCCTGAACAAGGAAGGCGTCAGTGCTTTGGTTGTCTAACCTAGTTCCAGTTTGTCTCTCTCCTGTGGTTGTCTTCCAGGTTCCAGCTCCTGTCTCCAGACTTCTGCTATAGAGACCCGCACCAGCATTCCATCTGCGGTGTAGCCTGACTCTCCGATCCATTCTGGACTCACCTGTTTCCAGCTACAGCAATCACCTGCTTCCAGCCGAGCTTCCAGCAGTGTACAACTTCTCTTAAAGGGCCGGTGTCCTTTCTGCAGTTTACCACTCTCCACCGGTATTATTATTTCATCGCTCTCAAGTCAATCACCTGCTTCCAGCCCAGCTTCCAGCAGTGTACAGCTTCCCTTAAAGGGCCGGTGTCCTTTCTGCAGTTTACCACTCTCCACCGGTATTATTATTTCATCGCTCTCAAGTTCGTTTATTATTTAACTGGTTCCAGCCAGTATCCACTCCGTACCAACAACAGTCTGGTTCCAGCCAGTATCCACAGCAGCCGTTTTACCTTCAGCAGCCCAGCCTTTCCTGGAACACCAGCTGGTACGATCCTGGGTTCTCTCCATTGCTACAGTCAGGCCTGGTAAGGACTTTCCAACTAGAAGATTATTAGAACTGTCTCACACTACCAGTGCCTGTGGCCCTTGCCACCCTGTAGTACCCAGGAACTGTATTATTGCCCTGCTGACTTTTATGTTTTCTTATTTTCTGCTGTGTTACGGAGTTTGTCATAATAAACATCATTGACTTTTATCCTGGTTGTCGTGGTCACGCCTTCGGGCAGTTATTCTACATGTTACTTACATGTCTAGGGGTCTGATACAACCTCCCAGGTTCCGTTACATCTCAGCCCCTACAACTGAGGTTGCCTCCCGTCAACTCAGGCCCTCAGTTGTGACACCACGGGATTCCTCAGCCTGGTGTAGAAGCGGCTGTCCGTGGCTTGCTGGTATAATCGCGTTTCACTACCGCTGCGTCCAGCGGGGGAGACGTGCTGCAGGGAAGTTGAGCAGATGACGTCACTCGGCAATCGCTGGATCCGCTGGACGTTAGTTTGTATAGATCCTTTGTGTTACCGCTTATCCACCACGTCTCCCCCGCTGGACGCAGCAGTAGTGAGAGACACGATTATACCAGCAAGCCACGGACAGCTGCTTCTACACCAGGCTGAGTCATCCCGTGGCCATTAGTAAGGTAGGGACAGTTAGGTATAAGTTCCGGACAAGTCTGTGTACTACACCGCCAAAGGGCTCATATAAAGGGCTGTAAACATTTGTTTTTAATAACTAACTTTTTTTCACAGGTGCCACATTAAAACATAAACGCTCATTCTTTACCACACCACTTACTGACAGACACTACTAACTGACACACACAACACAAGCTTACTGACGCAGTCACCACTTACTGATAGACATTACTTACTGGCACACACGCACAACCACACACAGATACAACACAATACTTACTGACACAGACACAACTTACAGACAGACACTACTTACTGACACACAATGCAAAACTTACTGACACACATACCACACAAAACGTACTGATACAGACACCACTTATTGACAGATACTACATACTGACACACACGGCACAACACAAAACTTACTGACACAGACACCACTTACTGACATATACTACTTACTGACACACACAACACAAAACTTACCGACAGACACCACTTACTGACATACACTACTTACTGACACACACAACATACTACTTACTGACACACACAACACAAAACTTACTGACAGACACCAGTAACTGACAGACACTACTTACTGACACACACACACCACAAAACTGACACATACACATGCACACACACAACACACAAAACTTACTGATATTGACACCACTTACAGAGGAGGAGACCTCAGGGCCTGGTGTGGCTTGCAAGTCACCTAAAAGACAGCTCTCCCAAAAGACAACAGCCCCTCCCCAGACTCTTACCCTCTTTCATGAAGCTTTTTCCTGTTGGGAAGCTGCAGCGGGGAGGGTAAGTATAAGCATGCATTTTGGATTGGCAGGGGGCGAAGCCTCGGGCTGAATGGGGGCGGAGCCTCACATCAATACTGCAAGGAAAGCCAGGTTTAGTGCCGTGGGGGGGTGAATGGGCAGCCGGAGGTATGTGCGCTGCTGTGTGTGATGACAGGAAATATATTTTTTCCTGTCAGCATTGGCCGCACTGTAGGGAACTCTCTGGGTCTATTTTCAATGGGGGCTTGGAGCTGCAGCTCCATCTGCCCCATTGTTAATCTGGCCCTGGTGACAGGGATGGTGGCTCCTCTCAGCTCTGGGCCCCATAGCAGCTGCACTCCCTGCACCTATGGTAGCTACACCCCTGTATATAACACATGTAACTGTGACAGGGAAGGTGTCACCTCTCAGCTCTGGGCCCCATAGCAGCTGCACTCCCTGCACCTATGGTAGCTACACCCTGTATATAACACATGTAACTGTGACAGGGAAGGTGGGCCCTATCAGCTCTGTGCCCCATAGCAGCTGCACTCCCTGCACCTATGGTAGCTATACCCTTTATATAACACATGTAACTGTGACAGGGAAGGTGGGCCCCTCTCAGCTCTGGGCCCCATAGCAGCTGCACTGCCTGCACCTATGGTAGCTACACCCTGTATATAACACATGTAACTGTGACAGGGAAGGTGGCTCCTCTCAGCTCTGGGCCCCATAGCAGCTGCACTCCCTGCACCTATGGTAGCTACACCCCTGTATATAACACATGTAACTGTGACAGGGAAGGTGGCCCCTCTCAGCTCTGCGCCCCATAGCAGCTGCACTCCCTGCACCTATGGTAGCTACACCCCTGTATATAACACATGTAACTGTGACAGGGAAGGTGGTTTCTCTCAGCTCTGGGCCCCATAGCAGCTACACTCCCTGCACCTATGGTAGCTACACCCTGTATATAACACATGTAACTGTGACAGGGAAGGTGGTCCCTCTCAGCTCTGGGCCCCATAGCAGCTACACTCCCTGCACCTATGGTAGCTACACCCTGTATATAACACATGTAACTGTGACAGGGAAGGTGGTCCCTCTCAGCTCTGGGCCCCATAGCAGCTACACTCCCTGCACCTATGGTAGCTACACCCTGTATATAACACATGTAACTGTGACAGGGAAGGTGGTCCCTCTCAGCTCTGGGCCCCATAGCAGCTACACTCCCTGCACCTATGGTAGCTACACCCCTGTATATAACACATGTAACTGTGACAGGGAAGGTGTCACCTCTCAGCTCTGGGCCCCATAGCAGCTGCACTCCCTGCACCTATGGTAGCTACACCCCTGTATATTACACATGTAACTGTGACAGGGAAGGTGTCACCTCTCAGCTCTGGGCCCCATAGCAGCTGCACTCCCTGCACCTATGGTAGCTACATGCTGTATATAACACATGTAACTGTGACAGGGAAGGTGGCCCCTCTCAGCTCTGTCCCCATAGCAGCTGCACTCCCTGCACCTATGGTAGCTACACCCTGTATATAACACATGTAACTGTGACAGGGAAGGTGGTCCCTCTCAGCTCTGGGCCCCATAGCAGCTACACTCCCTGCACCTATGGTAGCTACACCCTGTATATAACACATGTAACTGTGACAGGGAAGGTGGTCCCTCTCAGCTCTGGGCCCCATAGCAGCTACACTCCCTGCACCTATGGTAGCTACACCCTGTATATAACACATGTAACTGTGACAGGGAAGGTGGCCCCTCTCAGCTCTGTCCCCATAGCAGCTGCACTCTCTGCACCTGTGGTAGCTACACCCTGTATATAACACATGTAACTGTGACAGGGAAGGTGGCCCCTCTCAGCTCTGGCTCCATAGCAGCTGCACTCCCTGCACCTATGGTAGCTACACCCCTGTATATAATAGAGATGAGCGCCTGAAATTTTTCGGGTTTTGTGTTTTGGTTTTGGGTTCGGTTCCGCGGCCGTGTTTTGGGTTCGAACGCGTTTTGGCAAAACCTCACCGAATTTTTTTTGTCGGATTCGGGTGTGTTTTGGATTCGGGTGTTTTTTTCAAAAAACACTAAAAAACAGCTTAAATCATAGAATTTGGGGGTCATTTTGATCCCAAAGTATTATTAACCTCAAAAACCATAATTTACACTCATTTTCAGTCTATTCTGAATACCTCACACCTCACAATATTATTTTTAGTCCTAAAATTTGCACCGAGGTCGCTGTGTGAGTAAGATAAGCGACCCTAGTGGCCGACACAAACACCGGGCCCATCTAGGAGTGGCACTGCAGTGTCACGCAGGATGTCCCTTCCAAAAAACCCTCCCCAAACAGCACATGACGCAAAGAAAAAAAGAGGCGCAATGAGGTAGCTGTGTGAGTAAGATTAGCGACCCTAGTGGCCGACACAAACACCGGGCCCATCTAGGAGTGGCACTGCAGTGTCACGCAGGATGGCCCTTCCAAAAAACCCTCCCCAAACAGCACATGACGCAAAGAAAAAAAGAGGCGCAATGAGGTAGCTGTGTGAGTAAGATTAGCGACCCTAGTGGCCGACACAAACACCGGGCCCATCTAGGAGTGGCACTGCAGTGTCACACAGGATGGCCCTTCCAAAAAACCCTCCCCAAACAGCACATGACGCAAAGAAAAAAAGAGGCGCAATGAGGTAGCTGTGTGAGTAAGATTAGCGACCCTAGTGGCCGACACAAACACCGGGCCCATCTAGGAGTGGCACTGCAGTGTCACGCAGGATGGCCCTTCCAAAAAACCCTCCCCAAACAGCACATGACGCAAAGAAAAAAAGAGGCGCAATGAGGTAGCTGTGTGAGTAAGATTAGCGACCCTAGTGGCCGACACAAACACCGGGCCCATCTAGGAGTGGCACTGCAGTGTCACGCAGGATGTCCCTTCCAAAAAACCCTCCCCAAACAGCACATGACGCAAAGAAAAAAAGAGGCGCAATGAGGTAGCTGTGTGAGTAAGATTAGCGACCCTAGTGGCCGACACAAACACCGGGCCCATCTAGGAGTGGCACTGCAGTGTCACGCAGGATGTCCCTTCCAAAAAACCCTCCCCAAACAGCACATGACGCAAAGAAAAAAAGAGGCGCAATGAGGTAGCTGTGTGAGTAAGATTAGCGACCCTAGTGGCCGACACAAACACCGGGCCCATCTAGGAGTGGCACTGCAGTGTCACGCAGGATGTCCCTTCCAAAAAACCCTCCCCAAACAGCACATGACGCAAAGAAAAAAAGAGGCGCAATGAGGTAGCTGACTGTGTGAGTAAGATTAGCGACCCTAGTGGCCGACACAAACACCGGGCCCATCTAGGAGTGGCACTGCAGTGTCACGCAGGATGTCCCTTCCAAAAAAACCCTCCCCAATCAGCACATGATGCAAAGAAAAAGAAAAGAAAAAAGAGGTGCAAGATGGAATTGTCCTTGGGCCCTCCCACCCACCCTTATGTTGTATAAACAAAACAGGACATGCACACTTTAACCAACCCATCATTTCAGTGACAGGGTCTGCCACACGACTGTGACTGATATGACGGGTTGGTTTGGACCCCCCCCAAAAAAGAAGCAATTAATCTCTCCTTGCACAAACTGGCTCTACAGAGGCAAGATGTCCACCTCATCTTCACCCTCCGATATATCACCGTGTACATCCCCCTCCTCACAGATTATCAATTCGTCCCCACTGGAATCCACCATCTCAGCTCCCTGTGTACTTTGTGGAGGCAATTGCTGCTGGTCAATGTCTCCGCGGAGGAATTGATTATAATTCATTTTAATGAACATCATCTTCTCCACATTTTCTGGATGTAACCTCGTACGCCGATTGCTGACAAGGTGAGCGGCGGCACTAAACACTCTTTCGGAGTACACACTTGTGGGAGGGCAACTTAGGTAGAATAAAGCCAGTTTGTGCAAGGGCCTCCAAATTGCCTCTTTTTCCTGCCAGTATAAGTACGGACTGTGTGACGTGCCTACTTGGATGCGGTCACTCATATAATCCTCCACCATTCTATCAATGTTGAGAGAATCATATGCAGTGACAGTAGACGACATGTCCGTAATCGTTGTCAGGTCCTTCAGTCCGGACCAGATGTCAGCATCAGCAGTCGCTCCAGACTGCCCTGCATCACCGCCAGCGGGTGGGCTCGGAATTCTGAGCCTTTTCCTCGCACCCCCAGTTGCGGGAGAATGTGAAGGAGGAGATGTTGACAGGTCGCGTTCCGCTTGACTTGACAATTTTGTCACCAGCAGGTCTTTCAACCCCAGCAGACCTGTGTCTGCCGGAAAGAGAGATCCAAGGTAGGCTTTAAATCTAGGATCGAGCACGGTGGCCAAAATGTAGTGCTCTGATTTCAACAGATTGACCACCCGTGAATCCTTGTTAAGCGAATTAAGGGCTGCATCCACAAGTCCCACATGCCTAGCGGAATCGCTCCCTTTTAGCTCCGTCTTCAATGCCTCCAGCTTCTTCTGCAAAAGCCTGATGAGGGGAATGACCTGACTCAGGCTGGCAGTGTCTGAACTGACTTCACGTGTGGCAAGTTCAAAGGGCATCAGAACCTTGCACAACGTTGAAATCATTCTCCACTGCACTTGAGACAGGTGCATTCCACCTACTATATCGTGCTCAATTGTATAGGCTTGAATGGCCTTTTGCTGCTCCTCCAACCTCTGAAGCATATAGAGGGTTGAATTCCACCTCGTTACCACTTCTTGCTTCAGATGATGGCAGGGCAGGTTCAGTAGTTTTTGGTGGTGCTCCAGTTTTCTGTACGTGGTGCCTGTACGCCGAAAGTGTCCCGCAATTCTTCTGGCCACCGACAGCATCTCTTGCACGCCCCTGTCGTTTTTTTAAAAATTCTGCACCACCAAATTCAAGGTATGTGCAAAACATGGGACGTGCTGGAATTGGCCCAGATTTAATGCACACACAATATTGCTGGCGTTGTCCGATGCCACAAATCCACAGGAGAGTCCAATTGGGGTAAGCCATTCCGCGATGATCTTCCTCAGTTGCCGTAAGAGGTTTTCAGCTGTGTGCGTATTCTGGAAAGCGGTGATACAAAGCGTAGCCTGCCTAGGAAAGAGTTGGCGTTTGCGAGATGCTGCTACTGGTGCCGCCGCTGCTGTTCTTGCGGCGGGAGTCCATACATCTACCCAGTGGGCTGTCACAGTCATATAGTCCTGACCCTGCCCTGCTCCACTTGTCCACATGTCCGTGGTTAAGTGGACATTGGGTACAGCTGCATTTTTTAGGACACTGGTGACTCTTTTTCTGAGGTCTGTGTACATTTTCGGTATCGCCTGCCTAGAGAAATGGAACCTAGATGGTATTTGGTACCGGGGACACAGTACCTCCAACAAGTCTCTAGTTGGCTCTGCAGTAATGATGGATACCGGAACCACGTTTCTCACCACCCAGGATGCCAAGGCCTCAGTTATCCGCTTTGCAGTAGGATGACTGCTGTGATATTTCATCTTCCTCGCAAAGGACTGTTGAACAGTCAATTGCTTACTGGAAGTAGTACAAGTGGGCTTACGACTTCCCCTCTGGGATGACCATCGACTCCCAGCGGCAACAACAGCAGCGCCAGCAGCAGTAGGCGTTACACGCAAGGATGCATCGGAGGAATCCCAGGCAGGAGAGGACTCGTCAGAATTGCCAGTGACATGGCCTGCAGGACTATTGGCATTCCTGGGGAAGGAGGAAATTGACACTGAGGGAGTTGGTGGGGTGGTTTGCGTGAGCTTGGTTACAAGAGGAAGGGATTTACTGGTCAGTGGACTGCTTCCGCTGTCACCCAAAGTTTTTGAACTTGTCACTGACTTATTATGAATGCGCTGCAGGTGACGTATAAGGGAGGATGTTCCGAGGTGGTTAACGTCCTTACCCCTACTTATTACAGCTTGACAAAGGGAACACACGGCTTGACACCTGTTGTCCGCATTTCTGGTGAAATACCTCCACACCGAAGAGCTGATTTTTTTGGTATTTTCACCTGGCATGTCAACGGCCATATTCCTCCCACGGACAACAGGTGTCTCCCCGGGTGCCTGACTTAAACAAACCACCTCACCATCAGAATCCTCCTGGTCAATTTCCTCCCCAGCGCCAGCAACACCCATATCCTCCTCATCCTGGTGTACTTCAACACTGACATCTTCAATCTGACTATCAGGAACTGGACTGCGGGTGCTCCTTCCAGCACTTGCAGGGGGCGTGCAAATGGTGGAAGGCGCATGCTCTTCACGTCCAGTGTTGGGAAGGTCAGGCATCGCAACCGACACAATTGGACTCTCCTTGTGGATTTGGGATTTCAAAGAACGCACAGTTCTTTGCGGTGCTTTGCCTTTTGCCAGCTTGAGTCTTTTCAGTTTTCTAGCGAGAGGCTGAGTGCTTCCATCCTCATGTGAAGCTGAACCACTAGCCATGAACATAGGCCAGGGCCTCAGCCGTTCCTTGCCACTCCGTGTGGTAAATGGCATATTGGCAAGTTTACGCTTCTCCTCCGACAATTTTATTTTAGGTTTTGGAGTCCTTTTTTTACTGATATTTGGTGTTTTGGTTTTGACATGCTCTGTACTATGCCATTGGGCATCGGCCTTGGCAGACGACGTTGCTGGCATTTCATCGTCTCGGCCATGACTAGTGGCAGCAGCTTCAGCACGAGGTGGAAGTGGATCTTGATCTTTCCCTAATTTTGGAACCTCAACATTTTTGTTCTCCATATTTTAATAGGCACAACTAAAAGGCACCTCAGGTAAACAATGGAGATGGATGGATTGGATACTAGTATACAATTATGGACGGGCTGCCGAGTGCCGACACAGAGGTAGCCACAGCCGTGAACTACCGCACTGTACTGTGTCTGCTGCTAATATATAGACTGGTTGATAAAGAGATAGTATACTCGTAACTAGTATGTATGTATAAAGAAAGAAAAAAAAACCACGGTTAGGTGGTATATACAATTATGGACGGGCTGCCGAGTGCCGACACAGAGGTAGCCACAGCCGTGAACTACCGCACTGTACTGTGTCTGCTGCTAATATATAGACTGGTTGATAAAGAGATAGTATACTCGTAACTAGTATGTATGTATAAAGAAAGAAAAAAAAACCACGGTTAGGTGGTATATACAATTATGGACGGGCTGCCGAGTGCCGACACAGAGGTAGCCACAGCCGTGAACTACCGCACTGTACTGTGTCTGCTGCTAATATATAGACTGGTTGATAAAGAGATAGTATACTCGTAACTAGTATGTATGTATAAAGAAAGAAAAAAAAACCACGGTTAGGTGGTATATACAATTATGGACGGGCTGCCGAGTGCCGACACAGAGGTAGCCACAGCCGTGAACTACCGCACTGTACTGTGTCTGCTGCTAATATATAGACTGGTTGATAAAGAGATAGTATACTCGTAACTAGTATGTATGTATAAAGAAAGAAAAAAAAACCACGGTTAGGTGGTATATACAATTATTGACGGGCTGCCGAGTGCCGACACAGAGGTAGCCACAGCCGTGAACTACCGCACTGTACTGT
Source organism: Pseudophryne corroboree (assembly GCF_028390025.1). Lineage (NCBI taxonomy): Eukaryota > Metazoa > Chordata > Amphibia > Anura > Myobatrachidae > Pseudophryne > Pseudophryne corroboree. The sequence continues at coordinate 1,028,664,449 of NC_086445.1, forward strand.
GTCTGCTGCTAATATATAGACTGGTTGATAAAGAGATAGTATACTCGTAACTAGTATGTATGTATAAAGAAAGAAAAAAAAACCACGGTTAGGTGGTATATACAATTATGGACGGGCTGCCGAGTGCCGACACAGAGGTAGCCACAGCCGTGAACTACCGCACTGTACTGTGTCTGCTGCTAATATATAGACTGGTTGATAAAGAGATAGTATACTCGTAACTAGTATGTATGTATAAAGAAAGAAAAAAAAACCACGGTTAGGTGGTATATACAATTATGGACGGGCTGCCGAGTGCCGACACAGAGGTAGCCACAGCCGTGAACTACCGCACTGTACTGTGTCTGCTGCTAATATATAGACTGGTTGATAAAGAGATAGTATACTCGTAACTAGTATGTATGTATAAAGAAAGAAAAAAAAACCACGGTTAGGTGGTATATACAATTATGGACGGGCTGCCGAGTGCCGACACAGAGGTAGCCACAGCCGTGAACTACCGCACTGTACTGTGTCTGCTGCTAATATATAGACTGGTTGATAAAGAGATAGTATACTCGTAACTAGTATGTATGTATAAAGAAAGAAAAAAAACCCACGGTTAGGTGGTATATACAATTATGGACGGGCTGCCGAGTGCCGACACAGAGGTAGCCACAGCCGTGAACTACCGCACTGTACTGTGTCTGCTGCTAATATATAGACTGGTTAATAAAGAGATAGTATACTCGTAACTAGTATGTATGTATAAAGAAAGAAAAAAAAACCACGGTTAGGTGGTATATACAATTATGGACGGGCTGCCGAGTGCCGACACAGAGGTAGCCACAGCCGTGAACTACCGCACTGTACTGTGTCTGCTGCTAATATATAGACTGGTTGATAAAGAGATAGTATACTCGTAACTAGTATGTATGTATAAAGAAAGAAAAAAAAACCACGGTTAGGTGGTATATACAATTATGGACGGGCTGCCGAGTGCCGACACAGAGGTAGCCACAGCCGTGAACTACCGCACTGTACTGTGTCTGCTGCTAATATATAGACTGGTTGATAAAGAGATAGTATACTACTAATATTATATACTGGTGGTCAGGTCACTGGTCACTAGTCACACTGGCAGTGGCACTCCTGCAGCAAAAGTGTGTACTGTTTAATTTTAATATAATATTATGTACTCCTGGCTCCTGCTATAACCTATAACTGGCACTGCAGTAGTGCTCCCCAGTCTCCCCCACAATTATAAGCTGTGTGAGCTGAGCAGTCAGACAGATATATAATATATATAGATGATGCAGCACACTGGCCTGAGCCTGAGCAGTGCACACAGATATGGTATGTGACTGACTGAGTCACTGTGTGTATCGCTTTTTTCAGGCAGAGAACGGATATATTAAATAAACTGCACTGTGTGTCTGGTGGTCACTCACTATATAATATATTATGTACTCCTGGCTCCTGCTATAACCTATAACTGGCACTGCAGTAGTGCTCCCCAGTCTCCCCCACAATTATAAGCTGTGTGAGCTGAGCAGTCAGACAGATATATAATATTATATATAGATAATAGATGATGCAGCACACTGGCCTGAGCCTGAGCAGTGCACACAGATATGGTATGTGACTGAGTCACTGTGTGCTGTGTATCGCTTTTTTCAGGCAGAGAACGGATTATAAATAAAAGTGGTGGTCACTGGTCACTATCAGCAAAACTCTGCACTGTACACTACTGAGTACTCCTAATGCTCCCCAAAATTAGTAAATCAAGTGTCTAAACGGAGAGGACGCCAGCCACGTCCTCTCCCTATCAATCTCAATGCACGTGTGAAAATGGCGGCGACGCGCGGCTCCTTATATAGAATCCGAGTCTCGCGATAGAATCCGAGCCTCGCGAGAATCCGACAGCGTCATGATGACGTTCGGGCGCGCTCGGGTTAACCGAGCAAGGCGGGAAGATCCGAGTCGCTCGGACCCGTGGAAAAAAACATGAAGTTCTGGCGGGTTCGGATTCAGAGAAACCGAACCCGCTCATCTCTAGTATATAACACATGTAACTGTGACAAGGAAGGTGGCCCCTCTCAGCTCTGCGCCCCATAGCAGCTGCACTCTCTGCACCTATGGTAGCTACACCCCTGTATATAACACATGTAACTGTGACAGGGAAGGTGGCCCCTCTCAGCTCTGGCTCCATAGCAGCTGCTCTCCCTGCACCTATGGTAGCTACACCCCTGTATATAACACATGTAACTGTGACAGGGAAGGTGACCCCTCTCAGCTCTGCGCCCCATAGCAGCTGCACTCCCTGCACCTATGGTAGCTACACCCCTGTATATAACACATGTAACTGTGGCAAGGAAGGTGGCCCCTCTCAGCTCTGGGCCCCATAGCAGCTGCACTCCCTGCACCTATGGTAGCTACACCCCTGTATATAACACATGTAACTGTGACAGGGAAGGTGGCCCCTCTCAGCTCTGGGCCCCATAGCAGCTGCACTCCCTGCACCATTGGTAGATACACCCTGTATATAACACATGTAACTGTGACAGGGAAGGTGACCCCTCTCAGCTCTGGCCCCATAGTAGCTGCACTCCCTGCACCTATGGTAGCTACACCCTTGGTCCATCGGTAGTATATCATACCGAATCCGCCTAGGGCGCCGGGATCTTGGGGCATCACTGACTCTGCCTATCACAAAATGAAGGCTGTCTCCGAATCAAACATCCTTCTTGTATTTTATGCAAGTGGTGGCTGTGGAACTTATAAGTCACACTTTTATCTGAAGGGCTGGGTAGTGGGTATTGGTGGTGGTTTGGGGCAGTAAGCAGACGTTTTGCCTAGGGTGCTGAGAAACCCTGCACCGGCCCTGTCTTCAGGGCTGCTGTGAGTGGATTCTTAGGGAACAGAAAAGCAGCTAACTGCATACCCTCCAGCTGCACCTTTTTGGCAGGTACAGGAACTTTTTTTTATGGTCTGTACCGATTTTTTGCTCTCCAAACTTCCATTGAAAGTATAGGAGAAGGCCTTTACCCAAGACCACACCCCTTTTCGAATTTGTACCGATTTTTACATGTAAAATGTTGGAGGGAATGCAACTGCATGTCCATTGTGAATGAACCATTGGACAACTACAGGAATATGGGCTGTAGCGTGTCACTAAAAATTCACATTTTACATACGCTTCTAGACTGACAACCGGGGGAACATTTTCACACAGACATTCTGACAATGGAGCATCACTACCAAGGACGCTGGGACCCTGCAATGACGGAGATTCTGCTGGTTCCTTGTTAGAGAGACCAATGAGACATAGGGCCTAATTCAGATCTGATCACAGCAGCAAATTTGTTAGCTAATGGGCAAAACCATGTGCACTGCAGGTGGGGCAGATGTAACATCTGCAGAGAGAGTTAGATTTGGGTGGGTTATATATTGTTTCTGTGCATGGTAAATACTGGCTGCTTTATTCTTACACTGCAATTTAGATTTCAGTGTGAACACGCCCCACCCAAATCTAACTCTCTCTGCACATGTTACATCTGCCCCACCTGCACAGCACATGGGGCCTAATTCAGACCTGATCGCTCGCTAGGGTTTTTTTGCACTGCTGCGAACAGATAGTCGCCGCCAGTGGCGTAAGTTCGCCCCAGTCGCCCGGAGGCATAATAAATGTTGGTACCCCCCCCACATACTGTATATACCCACACACACACCCACACTTCATATGTAGCTATCCGGCACTCAGGGTGAACAGTAGTAGCGTGCTCTGGTGCCTTTCCCACTAGTAATATAGATACACTAGCAAAGTGGACGGCAGTCCAAGTCAGTCATCACAATACAATAGACGCCAGCATACCTTTATAGCACACCTACAGTGCTCCCTCACCCACCAGCGTGTCACATTGTAGATGCTTTGGCGCAGCGGTGTGCCAATATATATATATGTAAAAAACACACAAATGCCTTTTTCATTTAAAAACACACAAACGCCTCTTTCACTTAAACACACACACGCCTCTCACTTACACTCATGCCTCTTACTTACACACGCCCCCTTAGCTTAAACACACGCCTCTCACTTACACTCACGCCTCTTACTTACACACGCCCCCTTAGCTTAAACACACACATGCTTCCTTTGCTTAAACACACATACTCACTTACACACTCGTCTCTCACTTGCACAAACACCTCTCACTTACACATGCTTCCTTCACTTAAACTCACACACACGCCTCCTTCACTTAAACACACAAACATACCTCTTTCACTTACACACACACACATAAATGCCTCTTTCACTTAAACACACATATGCCTCACACACACACACACACACACACACACACACACACACACACACACGCACAGTCTCCCTTACACACACACACACACACACACACACACGCCTCTTTCACTTAAAAAAAACACACACACACAAACAAAAACAAACACATGCTTCCTTCACTTACACACACACACCTCACTTAAACATACACACATAAAACACCGTGCTGGCAACATTTATTAAAGACCCCCCAGCACCCCTTCCAACTACACCCACCCACTCAGTGCAGCTTGAGGCAAGTGCTGCTAGTGCCTACCTGCTGCTATCAGCCCAACGGAAGAATAGGGAGCATCGCTTGGCCAGCTCATCTGGAAGGGCCTGGCAGGAGCTGCGTTCTGGAGCTCCCCCTAGCTGTAGCCACAGCCAGCTCTCTGTATATACGAGGAGGCAGCTTCCGTGTCACTGACATGAAAGCTCCTCGCAGCGAAGGATCTTCAGGGTCAGGCAGCTGGAGACAATGGAGGAGATGTGCCCCCTTGAGGTCAGGAGCCCAGCGGCAGCCGACTCCACTGCCTCCCAGAGTTCCGCCCCTGGTCGCCGCCCATAGGGGAGTATTTTCGCTTTGCAAGTGTGCAAACGCATGTGTAGCAGAGCTGTACAAACAGATCTTGTGCAGTCTCTGCACGATCCGCTTTGTACCTGTGTGACGAGCCTGCGCATTGCGGTGCATACGCAAGCGCAGTTCTGACCTGATCGCAGCGCTGCAAAAAACGCTAGTTAGCGATCAGGTCTGAATTACCCCCATGGTTTTGCCCATTAGCTAACAAATTTGCTGCTGCGATCAGATCTGAATTAGGCCCACTGTGCAAATGGAAAGCGCCAACATCATTGGCGTATCTATAATGGGCACACCAGCCCCGAGGTCCAGGGGGCCCACCCCGCACACACTGCACCCATTTATTTAATACTTTCCTATGTACAGTCCCCCATCGGAGCCATCCCTTCTCGGCAGCGCAATAGAGTCTGAACACTAGGGGCTACAAACTCTATTGCGCTTGCTGAAAACTCCGGAAATGTGGCGCGGCGGCCATTTTTCCGGAGTGTTGCGCATGCACAATAGGAAAATCTTCAGGAAAATGTGCTCAGACTCTATTGCCGTTGCAAAGAAGGACGGCACCGCCGAGGAACTCCGAGGAGGTAAGTATTAAATCCTTCTGCATCGTCAGAGAGGAGGCGGCCCCTGACGCAGAAGGCTGCACTTGGGCCTCCTCCTCTCTTAAATCGCCCCTGGCCAACATCATATTTCTCTAAAGCAAAGTGACTTTCCATTTTATCTTTTATTAACAATTACATTACGGCTAATTTGGATTGTAAAGAGTTTCTGAAGTTTAGTTTTTGCAGTTTTTTAAGTGTTTCTGTAGTTTTATTAGAATTTTATAAATGAATATGATAAGAATATTTCATTTCTACAGAGATTAATTAAAATTTTTACTTATCTTACTATTTCCAGATATAGCTCTTACCGCTTTAGTTGTTTGTGTGTATCTAATGAATTTGACGTGATGGAGTAAATCAGATTTTTCCTTTGAATTGAGCATCCCTAAGTTAGGTGAAAGCACAAATGCAGATGTGTTGAATAGTGTTATTATGCATTATAGGGTACCCAGGGGCGTAAATTCATGCCAGGCGTCCACGGACGAAATAGAAGGTGCAGACTTCCCAGTGATTTGCCAATAGCACATCGGGGAGACCAAAGATTCCTTATTGAAGCTAATTGTGGCTATAACAAATCTTTATTTTTAGGTGCTGGCTGCAAATGATAATACATAAAGCCCTAAGGGGAGGTTTTATTAAAGCTTGGAGAGATACCAAATTAAGAGAGATAAAGTACCAGGCAATCAACTTCTGCTGCTGTGTTTGAAAAATGATAGGAGCGGATTGATTGGTATTTTATCTCTCACAATTTTATCTCTCCCCAAACTTTAATAAATAACCCCCTTAAAAGTTTTATTATAATAATTAGTGCATTTTCTTAAAGCCAACTTCTGCTTTCCTGTCCTCATATAAGACACAGCAGCAGAGCTGTAGATCATTGTACACACTTTGATTTGTTATCAGACACAGGTGGTCATTCCGAGTTGTTCGCGCGCTAGCTGCTTTTAGCAGCATTGCACACGCTAGGCCGCCGCCCTCTGGGAGTGTATCTTAGCTCAGCAGAATTGCTAACGAAAGGATAGCAGTTTTGCTATTAAATATTTCCCCGCAGTTTCTGAGTAGCTCCAGACCTACTCCTAGATTGTGATCACCTCAGTCCGTTTAGTTCCTGGTTTGACGTCACAAGCGAGCCCTGCGTTCGGCCAGCCACTCCCCCGTTTCTCCAGCCACTCCTGCGTTTTTACCTGGCACGCCTGCGTTTTTTAGCACACTCCCGGAAAACGCTCAGTTACCACCCAGAAACACCCCTTTCCTGTCAATCACTCACCGATCAGCAGAGCGACTGAAAAGCGCCGCACGAATACCAGCAATTCTACTAAGTTTTGTGTTAAATAACTAAGCGCATGCGTGCTGCGTACCATGCGCATGCGCATTTTCCACCTAATCGCTGCGTTGCGAAAAACGGCAACGAGCGAACAACTCGGAATGACCACCCAATTCCAGACTCTTCAGCTGAAGGGGTCTTCAAGGGGGGTTCCTGAGCTTGGACAGCAGTCAGCAGTGACTGCAGCAAGTCATTATGACTTTTCTAGTTCAAAAGCGCCCTCGGTCTTTCTTTCTTTCTTTCTTAGAGCCCCTCTGACAGCTGGACCCAGCAGCAAATGTCTCTGTTGTCTCTGGGAGACAGGAGCGGATCTTGGTATGGGCAAGCAGTGCCTTCACCTGGGACGCTGTGGCCTGGGGGCCTCAGCCGCAGCCACCCCGCAGGCCCCGCAGCCTGGCCGCACCCCGCTCCCCACTCCACGGCTGCAGCAGACGCCGTGGGCTGTGTGGGCGTCCGCTGCAGCCGGCTCCAGGGACAGACACTAGAGGTCAGTATTAACCTCTAGTGTCTGTGCGGCGCTGCTATGGGAGAGACGTCATGACGTCTCTCCCATAGAGAGGAGCCAGCGGCCAGACGGAGCAGCAGCAGCGATCGGGAAGCAGGAGCGGAGCAGTGGTAAGTATTGTTGTTTTTGTATTTTTGTGTGTGTGTGTGTGTGTGTGTGTGTGTGTGTGTGTGCACACAACTACTGGGGGCAAAGAAATGGGGCACAACTGCTGGGGGCAAAGAAAGAGGGCGCACAACTAATGGGGGCAAAGAAACGGGGCACAACTACTGGGGGCAAAGAAAGAGGGCGCACAACTACTGGGGGCAAAGAAACGGGGCACAACTACTGGGGGCAAAGAAAGAGGGGGCACAACTACTGAGGCAAAGAAACGGGGCACAACTACTGGGGGCAAAGCAACAGGGGGCACAACTACTGGGGGCAAAGCAACAGGGGGCACAACTACTGGGGGCAAAGCAACAGGGGGCACAGCGACAGGGGGCACAACTACTGGGGCAAATCAACTGGGGGGGGCACAACTACTTGGGGCACAGCTACTGGGAGCATAACTGTGGCTACGCCCCTCCCATATGAGGCCATGCCCCTATATTTTTGCGCGCACAAACTGTTTTGCCGCGGGGGGGGGGGGGGGCAGTGGAAACTTTCGCACTGGGTGCCACAAGGTGTAGAACCGGCCCTGCTGGGAGATGACCCACTGAGGGCACCGCAGAGGGTCTGCAGATCCTTACAGTGTTCACCTTCCTTTACATCTGTAAATGTACATTCCTTATCTCTCCAGATTGTTTAGTTCCCAGATGTTGTCTATACTGAGGTGGACTAATGCAAGCTAAGTAAATAAGCACAAATTATTGTGGACTATCCTAGTGGGCTACTGGGTGATCATGGCTGGCACCAGGGGTGTATCTAGGGGGGGTCCGAGCGCCCCTGGCAAAGTAAGGGCTGGTGCCCTCCCCCCATATTTGAAATAAGGAGGGTGTATCAAAAAAGGGCATGGTCTTGTGGGGAAGGGGCATGGTCAGTGCTAGTACATATATTTCTATTTTTATAAGTGGAATGCGGTCAAACCGCATTCAGGGATGCGACTGCAATATCTCTGTTCTCAGCGCTCCGACGATTGGATCACATTGGCTATAAACACCTCTGCTTGATTTACTATCAGAGGCATTCACAGGGAGGGCGGGGGGCGATGATGGAACATTATGAGGGCGGCATGGGGAAAACGGGGTCGGGCCGTCTGCATTTACGGGGCGGCTGAGTGACATCACACGCAGCCACCCCTATGTGAAAAATGGCGGCGGACCACCTGCATATGAAGCCTAGCTGCAGGGGTCTTCCACAGTTTCTGCAACCACAATTAAATTGCAGTCGCTGAGCAGCCCATTCAGCATGCTGGACAGCCTTGCCCTGCGATGGATGAGCATCCCCCAGCATGCAATAGAAAGGATTGCAGAATCTGCCATCCTTACCGAATATCCCCCATTGCAATTAGTACATATACACTTACATACATACTGTCACACAAAACACATACAGTACATATGATATACAGTACAGTCACACATGCAGTATATACAAATAGTCACACACATGCACATGTATATACAGTCACATACATACATAGTTACACACTTGTTCACATACATTGTCACACATAAATACAGTAGATACTTATAGACACACAAACACACATACAGTATAGTCACATACATAAATGCAATCACAGACACACATACAGATAGTATGTGTTTACCCCCCCCCCCTTACTTCACAGCATACTTGCCTACCCTCCCGGAATGGCCGGGAGGCTCCCGAAAAACGGGTGACCCTCCCGGCCCCCCGGAAGAGCAGGCACGTCTCCCGATATCCACGGGTCACCCCCTGCCCGCCGCCCACTTAACGAGTAAAGTGGGCGGTCCGGGCAGGCGATGACGCGATTCTTGTTGAATCGCGTCATCGTAACCACATGCCCCCTGCTGTATAATGCCGGTATCGCGGCATTACACAGCGGGGGCGTGGCTTAAATGACGCGGTCCAGAAGCCACGCCCCGTTCCGCCTTTGACCCGCCTCCGTTCCGCCTCTGGCCCACCCCCCTGGCACGTCACCTCACTGCCCGCCCCCCCTGCTGAGCCGACGGGCTGCTCTCTCCCGGAGAGAGCAGCCCAGAAGTCGGCAACTATGCTTCACAGACAGGGTACACTCAATGCATGTAGTTTAGTAGATTCTTGTCCTCTCCCCCTCTCCTTCATGCTGCTGAGTTACCTGGCAGGGTACTGACTGACTGAGTGCCATGTAGCCCCGCCCCCTGTTTCCACTCCGTCCACTTCCCGTAGGTCAATGCCACGCAGTGCAGTCTGGTGCCACCCCTTCCCTTAATCTGAATTGTACCTTGTGACTGTCTGTTACTGCCGTCACCGGTGTCCAGCGGCACAGCACTGCACTAGTGATCAATCAGACTCAAAATAAACTACAGCTCCCGGAGCTGCCGGCAACAAGGGATGCTGGGAGCTGTAGTTTATGTTGAGTCTGATTACAACTGAGGTGCGGTGCGCTGCCGCCTGACACTGGCGCCGGCACTAACAGACAGTCACCACATCTGACATTACTACTGCATACCTCCCAACTTTGTGTTTCTCTAAAGAGGGACACACGCCCGGAAAAGGGGAGTGGTCTATAAAAAGAGGAGTGGCTTCGCGGAGGACCCACGGTGGCGAGCCACGCCCCGTTTTCGTCACTGAGGGGGCATTCCCAGCGCTCTGTGAGCCGCTGTCATGCTCTCTCTCCCTCTGACTCCCCTGAATAGACGCTGTGCGCATGCGCACAGCGTCTATTCAACGCTGCTCTGCTAAGCAGGGCAGCGACAGACAGAGCCTCCCAACTGCCCCCCCCCCCACCGCGGGACACTGCGGCCCGCGGGTGGGACAGCGGGACAGTCCCCAAAAAACGGGACTGTCCCGCGAAAATCGGGACAGTTGGGAGGTATGCTACTGAATTCTACCACCTGGCCATGGATGGCACTGCCAGGCGGCACCCCCTCCTTGCCTGGCGCCCCTGGCGAGTGCCATCCTGGCCAATGGGTAGATACACCCCTGGCTGGCACACAAGATTTCCAACAGCCAGACTGACACGTGGATCAATTACTACTCGACCACTCACATTATAGGCTAGCAGCCGCATTCCCGGAGCAGGGGACTTCACAAGCCAGGTAAGGTCACTAAACCAGAGGATTACTCAGGCAGGCAAGACATTATATACATCTCTTGAAAATACAGCCGCTGGGAATATAAACTCTACTAGTTTCCAGCCCGTCAAAATCACGGAACAACATGACAGTAATGCTAACCTTATTCAGGTTTGTTAGCAAACCCCAAAAGTTAGCAATTGGGCGAAACCATGTGCACTGCAGGTGGGGCAGATATAACATGGGTAGAGAGAGTTAGATTTGGGTGGGGTGTGTTCAAACTGAAATCTAAATTGCAGTGTAAAAATAAAGCAGCCAGTATTTACCCTGCACAGAAACAATGTAGGGGGAAATTCCAAGTTGATCGCAGCAGGAAATTTTTTAGCAGTTGGCCAAAACCATGGCCCTCATTCCGAGTTGTTCGCTCGCTAGCTGCTTTTAGCAGCATTGCACACGCTAAGCCGCCGCCTACTGGGAGTGAATCTTAGCTTAGCAGAATTGCGAACGAAAGATTAGCAGAATCGCGAATAGAAATTTCTTAGCAGTTTCTGAGTAGCTCCAGACTTACTCCTACACTGCGATCAGTTCAGTCAGTTTCGTTCCTGGTTTGACGTCACAAACACACCCAGCGTTCGCCCAGACACTCCCCTGTTTCTCCAGACACTCCCGCGTTTTTCCCAGAAACGGCAGCGTTTTTTCACACACACCCATAAAACGTCCAGTTTACGCCCAGAACCACCCACTTCCTGTCAATCACACTCCGATCACCAGAACGAAGAAATTTCTTCGTTAAGCCGTGAGTAAAATACCAAACTTTTCAGCAAATTTACTTGGCGCAGGCGCACTGCGAACGTTGCGCATGCGCAGTTTGCGACTAATCGCACCGATGCAAAGAAAAATAACGAGCGAACAACTTGGAATGAGGGCCCATGTGCACTGCAGGGGGGGCAGATATAACATGTGCAGAGAGAGTTAGATTTGGGTGGGTTATTTTGTTTCTGTGCAGGGTAAATACTAGCTGCTTTATTTTTACACTGCAATTTAGATTGCAGATTGAACACACCACACCCAAATCTAATAGGCCCTACACACTGGCCGATTTTCTGAAAGATATGAACGATCTCGTTCATAAATGAACGAGAACTCGTTCATATCTTTCAGTGTGGAGACTCCAGCGATGAACGATGCGCGGCCCCGCGCTCGTTCATCGCTGGTCCCCCGTCGGCTGTGAATGCAGGCCAATATGGACGATCTCGTCCATATTTGCCTGCACTTCAATGCAGCCGCGTGACGGGGGGAGTGAAGAAACTTCACTCCCCCCGTCACTGCCCCCCCGCCGCCGGGTCGCTCGTTGGCCGTTTCGGCCGTCGGGCACCTCGGCGGCGCATCGTCAAATGAGTAGGGCCCCTAACTCTCTCTGCACATGTTACATCTGCCTCCCCTGCAGTGCACATGGGGGGTCATTCCGAGTTGGTCGCTCGTTATTTTTTTCTCGCAACGGAGCGATTAGTCGCTAATGCGCATGCGCAATGTCCGCAGTGCGACTGCGCCAAGTAAATTTGCTATGCAGTTAGGAATTTTACTCACGGCATTACAAGGTTTTTTCTTCGTTCTGGTGATCGGAGTGTGATTGACAGGAAGTGGGTGTTTCTGGGCGGAAACAGGCCGTTTTATGGGTGTGTGCGAAAAAACGCTACCGTTTCTGGGAAAAACGCGGGAGTGGCTGGAGAAACGGAGGAGTGTCTGGGCGAACGCTGGGAGTGTTTGTGACGTCAAACCAGGAACGACAAGCACTGAACTGATCGCAGATGCCGAGTAAGTCTGGAGCTACTCAGAAACTGCTAAGAAGTGTCTATTCGCAATTCTGCTAATCTTTCGTTCGCAATTTTGCTAAGCTAAGATTCACTCCCAGTAGGCGGCGGCTTAGCGTGTGCAAAGCTGCTAAAAGCAGCTAACGAGCGAACAACTCGGAATGAGAGCCATGGTTTTGCCCAACTGCTAACAAAATTCCTGCTGCGATCAACTCGGAATTACCCCCATGGTTTTGCAAAATTACTAACTTTTTTGGTTTGCTAACAAACCTGAATAACCCCCACAGACCACTTGCATGGACCCTTATAAAAAGGACTTTGGGGTCTGTGTTCTAAGCCTTGGATGAAGATTAAGTGGAGAGAGATAAAGTACCAGCCAATCAGCTCCTAATTGCCATGTTACAGGCTGTGTTTGAAAAAGGACAGGAGCTGGATGGTTGGTACTTTATCTCTCTCCACTTTATCTCTCTCCAAAGCTTAGTACATTGATCCCTTAGAGTTATTTATCCTGTGAATTTATAGCATTCCCAATTATTTATAACAACCGAGACCCAATTTGGAGTGATTTTTAGTATACATATGTGATTATTTTTATTTTGGTTATTGTATATACTCATTTCTTCTATATTTGCTTGGGCTGTAAGATTTCTAGTATTGTTTCTGGGTAGAATCCACCAGGAGACGGCAATACCACTTTAAATTGTCATTTACATTTGTAACCTATTCCATCTTCAGTACATGAGAGAGGGACCAAAAGGCAGACATAGAGAAAAGGGGGAAACACAAATGTGTACAGGGGAAGAGACACCAAAAAAAAGGTTGGGCCCATCAGCCACACGTACCCGGGCAGATCACGTTTTATCCAGTTTATTTCAGTCACGTTTTCCAACCCAGTAAAGCCCATTTTTCCATTCTGAGCTGTGGGATGGCGGTCGGCGGAGGGGGGGAAGGGGTGTCCGGGTGGAAGGCGCAGTGGGCTTGGCACCAAAAATCACATTATTGCAGCGTTATGCAGTGAGACAGGGTCATGATAATGCAACTGACAGCAAGTCCAGCTGGAAGGCGTGATATTGCACCCTGTCACCATCTTGCTGCACGGGGGGGGATTGTATAGAATTTGGGGAGGGGGGTAGGTGTGTACATCATAAAGCTGCGTCAGCATAGTGTCTCTACGCCATACGGCGTGATACACCCAGCATAACTGAGACGTTCCAAGAGGAGTAGCATCAATGCTAAAGTGTTCCTAGAGAGGCGGTGGAACTCACCCTCCCCTCCCCCCAGCGCCCATGCAATAAAGGTATTGTGCGCACCGTAGGCACGCCCCCACATAATGGGCGTGGTCTCAAGAAGAAAGGGGCGTGGTCACACAATAGTAATAATGCCCACAGTAGTAGCACCCCATAATACACAATGCCCACAGCAGTAGCACCCCATAATACACAATGCCCACAGCAGTAGCACCCCATAATACACAATGCCCACAGTAGTAGCACCCCTTATACAATGACCACAGTAGTAGCACCCCTAATGCACATAATGCCCACAGCAGTAGCACCCCATAATACACAATGCCCACAGCAGTAGCACCCCATAATACACAATGCCCACAGCAGTAGCACCCCATAATACACAATGCCCACAGCAGTAGCACCCCATAATACACAATGCCCACAGTAGTAGCACCCCATAATACACAATGCCCACAACAGTAGCACCCCATAATACACAATGCCCACAGCAGTAGCGCCCCATAATACACAATTCCCACAGTAGTAGCACCCCTTATACAATGACCACAGTAGTAGCACCCCTAATGCACATAATGCCCACAGCAGTAGCACCCCATAATACACAATGCCCACAGCAGTAGCACCCCATAATACACAATGCCCACAGCAGTAGCACCCCATAATACACAATGCCCACAGCAGTAGCACCCCATAATACACAATGCCCACAGCAGTAGCGCCCCATAATACACAATGCCCACAGTAGTAGCACCCCTTATACAATGACCACAGCAGTAGCTCCCCATAATACACAATGCCCACAGCAGTAGCGCCCCATAATACACAATGCCCACAGTAGTAGCACCCCTTATACAATGACCACAGCAGTAGCTCCCCATAATACACAATGCCCACAGCAGTAGCGCCCCATAATACACAATGCCCACAGCAGTAGCGCCCCATAACACATAATGCCCACAGCAGTAGCGCCCCTTATACAATGACCACAGTAGTAGTGCTCCTTATGCAATGTCCACTGTACTGGTAGTGCCCATAGTGGTAGTGCCGCTTACGTCCCCAGGAGTGATGCCCCTTATGAAGTGCCCCCTTTATAATGCCCTCATTAGTAGTGCCTCCATTAGTAATGCCCCTGTGTAGTATTGCCCCAGTAGTAATGTCACCTGTAGTAATGCCCCCAGTTGTTTAGCCCCTGTAGTTTGCCCCAAGTAGTAATGCCCCCAGTAGTTTAGTCCCCAGTAGTAATGCCCCCTTGTAGTTTTGCCCCCCTGTAGTTTAGCCCCCTGTAGCCAGCCCCCAAGTAGTAATGCCCCTGTAGTAATGCCCCTGTAGTTATGCCCCCAGTAGTAATGCCCCTGTAGTTATGCCCCCAGTAGTAATGCGCCCCTGTAGTTTGCCCCCAGTAGTTTGCCCCCTTGTAGTTAGCCCCTGTAGTTTAGCTCCATGTAGTTTGCCCCAAGTAGTAATGCCCCAGTAGTAATGCCTCCCTGTAGTTTGCCCCCAGTAGTTTGCCCCCTCGTAGTTTTCCCCCAGTAGCTTGCCACCAGTAGCTTGCCCCCTTGTAGTTTGCCCCCAGTATCTTGCACCCTTGTAGTTTGCCCCCAGTAGATTGCCCCCTTGTAGTTTGCTCCCTTAGCCCCCTTGTAGTTTGCCCCAGTAGCTTGCCCCCCTTGTAGTTAGCCCCCTGTAGCTTGCCCTCAGCAGACGCCCCGCTAATACACTCACTCACACATATGTTTAAAAACAAAACACCATACTCACCAAGCCCTGCTCCCGCGTCCGACCGCTGTGATCCTCCTGGCGTCTGCTCCTCGGCACTATGGGAGAGACGTCATGACGTCTCTCCCATAGAGCACACTGACAGAGCCGGAAGCAGGAGCTCAGTTGCGAGCGTCTGCCGCCAGCTGTGGAGAGGGAGCCGGGCGCCCGCTGGTAACACAATCTCAGCGGGCGCCCGGCATCTCCCTGCGGCGCCGGCACACATCAGGTTAGGTGAGCCGGAGGAGGCGGAACTGCAATCCGTCTCCAAGTGGAACTGACGGAACGCAGTTCCGCCCCATATTGGCTCACTTTAACCCCTGAGTAGCATACCATAATTTCTCTAACGTCCTAAGTGGATGCTGGGGACTCCGTAAGGACCATGGGGAATAGCGGCTCCGCAGGAGACAGGGCACATCTAAAGAAAGCTTTAGGACTAACTGGTGTGCACTGGCTCCTCCCCCTATGACCCTCCTCCAAGCCTCAGTTAGATTTCTGTGCCCGACGAGAAGGGTGCACACTAGGGGCTCTCCTGAGCTTCTTAGTGAAAGTTTTAGTTTAGGTTTGTTATTTTCAGTGAGACCTGCTGGCAACAAGCTCACTGCATCGAGGGACTAAGGGGAGAAGAAGCGAACTCACCTGAGTGCAGAGTGGATTGGGCTTCTTGGCTACTGGACATCAGCTCCAGAGGGACGATCACAGGCCCAGCCTGGATGGGTCCCGGAGCCACGCCGCCGGCCCCCTTACAGAGCCAGAAGAGCGAAGAGGTCCGGAAAAATCGGCGGCAGAAGACGTTCCTGTCTTCAATAAGGTAGCGCACAGCACTGCAGCTGTGCGCCATTGCTCTCAGCACACTTCATACTCCGGTCACTGAGGGTGCAGGGCGCTGGAGGGGGCGCCCTGAGACGCAATAAAACAGGATAAAAATACCTTACATGGCAAAAAAATGCATCACATATAGCTTTTTTTATATATTTATATATTTTTTTATAGCTGAAATTGTGCTTCTAATTCGCTTCACAGACGCAGCAAAGCACTCACAGTGTACTAGACGCCGGTCTGCGGCTTTTACCGCACAGTTTAAATACGTACAAAGTCGCAGCTGAAGCACAACGGAACTTGGAGGGAGAGACATCAGCGACCGCTGCGTCACAGCCCCTACGTACCCTGGGCCTGGGTCAGACAATATTTACCCTGCACTGAAACAATATAAAAGCATTTGCTCCCATTGCATGGCAACGTGGTTTGTTCCAGCCACAAAGTTACTTGCTTTTTTTGCTTTACTTACAAACATGAATCAGGCTCACATATCAGACTATTATTCACAAACAGATGTACGAGTGCCACACCTCTAACTGATCAGTGCAACTAGCAAAGTAGTTTTGCCACTTCCAGTAGTTTTATAAGACGGACCTTGCGCCAAGAGGGGCTATTTAGCGCAACTAAAGGTACGGGGCCTAATTCAGACCTGATCGTAGCAGCAAATTTGTTAGCTAATGGGCAAAACCATGGGGGTCATTCCGAGTAGTTCGCTTGTTGCCGATTTTCGCTATGCTGCGAATTGCTGCTAACTGCGCATAAGCATGGTACGCAGAGCGCATGCGCTTAGTTATTTAACTAAGAACTTTACACAAGCTCGAGCAAAGCTTTTTCAACGCTCGAGTAATCGTAGTGTGATTGACAGGAAAGGGGTGTTTCTGGGCGGCAACTCAGCGTTTTCACGACATTTGCTAAAAAACGCAGGCGTGCCAGGGAAAAACGCGGGAGTGGCTGGAGAAACGGGGGAGTGGCTGGCCGAACGCAGGGCGTGTTTGTGACGTCAAACCAGGAACGAAACTGACTGAACTGATCACAATCTTGGAGTAGGTCTGGAGCTATTCAGAAACTGCAGAGAATTATTTAGTAGCAGTTCTGCTAATCTTTCGTTCGCTATTCTGCTAAGCTAAGATACACTCCCAGAGGGCGGCGGCCTAGCGTGTGCAATGCTGCTAAAAGCAGCTAGCGAGCGAACAACTCGGAATGACCCCCCATGTGCACTGCAGGTGGGGCAGATGTAACATGTGCAGAGAGAGTTAGATTTGGTGGGTTATTTTGTTTATGTGCAGGGTAAATACTGGCTGCTTTATTTTTACACTGCAATTTAGATTTCAGTTTGAACACACCCCACCCAAATCTACCTCTTTCTGCACATGTTACATCTGCCCCACTTGCAGTGCATATAGAAGTTTAGCCCATTTGTTAACAAAGTTGCTGCTACGATCAGGTCTGAATTAGGCTCTCAGTCTATAAAGACACATCTGTAGCTCAGTTGTGAATTGGAATGTGAAAATATAGCCACCGGTATGTCCGGGGGTACATTTGGACCCTTTAACTGAATTTTGTTGTACTGTAAGCTCAAAAATAAGACATTTTGTCTTTAAATTTAACAGAAAAAATATTCCCTGGTTCACATAAGTGACAGTACTTACAGGAATACATAATTATCATAGGCAGTAATACATGTTCATTGATCGATTCCCTTTGTACTGCCATTTTCGTGTTCCGTCTGATATTTCCATGTATAGGTCATTGAATTATAAGATGAATTATAAGCAGCCTAACATACCCCAGGATCAATACAGAACAAATCCCAATTTATCCCGTGCGTGATGAATGACATATGTTAGAATCCATTTGTTTTGTGCATATTCCAAGTAAGCAAAAATGTCACCCTATAATCGCAGAACGTTTCCCTGTATGAAATGTTATTTTAAGGAATACGCTCCGCCGTACGGATCTGGTGGCTGTGAATAACTATTTTGCGTCTTAGTTTTCTTCAATAGGTCCTTTACTTTTTTCCACATAAAACCCTGAATGTATTTCCAATATCTTAACTTTATTATAGGTAAATTTGCTACCTCTGTCATTTGTCATTCCCAAGTCGTGCGCTGGCATGATGTGAGTTCGTTAGCGTGTTGTCAGAGTCTCTGATTGGTCCATGGCCGACGTCTTTCCTGCATTATCTGTTAATTGCAAATCAGGTCCCCTAATGCCGATAATTTTAATTAGAATTTCTTGGGATGGTTTGTGCAAATCATTTGAATTAATGTGCATTAGTTAATAGAACAGTAAATTCAGTACAGCTTAATATTGCATTAATCCCTCCTGCCTGTTTCCTGGACTAAACACGCACATTACCGGGTTTCAAGTAATTAATGACCACTTCTATAACGACCTTTATTTAATGTCAACACACAACTGTTTTTTTTTAGGCGGCTTTTTGAGTACACACGGATTAGTGGATTATACTATTGACACAACTTGCATTGAAGGTACTCTAAGTAAATGGTATCACTATTAATAAATGTGGGCAATGCTTTATCCCCGGTAATGTAAAGGTGATTTGGAAGTTAGTTCAGCAGACAGAGATATTGCTTCATATATAGGCTTTTTTTTCAGTCATTTTTCAATAACATTGTCATCTGCATTCGGTATCTGTATATACAGCCCTGGATATAGTGAGTAATTATAAGGAATCTGTCTTTCTAGCTCAAGTGGTCCGTGGAATTCCAGCCGCTGTGATGGCGTTGATGGTTTGCCAATGGCATTAACATCTTGACACTGTAACATCTAGAAATAAAATAAAGGCAAGGAAGCTCGATTGCCTAATTAAGAGGTCTCAATTTTATTTCTCATTGACCAGTGATACCAGAGGGTGGCCAAAAAAATCATGGGTTCGATTCCCACCATGGCCCTAACTGTGTGGAGTTTGTATATTCTCCCCACACTTGCGTGGGTTTCCTCCGGGTACTCCGGTTTCCTCTCACACTCCAAATATATATTGGTAGGTTAATTGGCTTCTGACAAAATTAACCCTAGCGTGAATGTGCATGTGATAGGGAATATAGATTGAACGCTCCACCGGGGCAGGGACTGATGTGAATGGCCAAATATTCTCTGTAAAGCGCTGCAGAATATGTGTGCGCTATATACTGTAAATAACGGGTAATAATAGGATTTTAATACCTACCGGTAAATCCTTTTCTCTTAGTCCATAGAGGATGCTGGGGTCACATCAAGAACCATGGGGTATAGACGGGATCCGCGTTAGAGATGGGCACTTTAAGACTTTCAAAGGGTGTGAACTGGCTCCTCCCTCTATGCCCCTCCTCCAGACTCCAGTTATAGCAACAGTGCCCAGGGAGACGAACATTTCGAGGAAAAGGATTTACTGTTAAACTAAGGTGAGATACATACCAGCTCACACCTCAAGCACGCCGTACAACATGGCATTCAACATAAGGCAAGTCAACGGCATGAACAACATCACCAACAGGCTGACTAAAACGTAACACAACCTGTGTATAACCAGAACTAATAACTGCAGATACAGGCCCTCATTCCGAGTTGATCGGTCGCAAGGCGAATTTAGCAGAGTTACACACGCTAAGCCGCCGCCTACTGGGAGTGAATCTTAGCTTCTTAAAATTGCGACCGATGTATTCGCAATAATGCGATTACTAACTACTTAGCAGTTTCAGAGTAGCTCCAGACTTACTCTGCCTGTGCGATCATTTCAGTGCTTGTCGTTCCTGGTTGACGTCACAAACACACCCAGCGTTCGCCCAGGCACTCCCACCGTTTCTCCGGCCACTCCTGCGTTTTTTCCGGAAACGGTAGCGTTTTCAGCCACACGCCCCTGAAACGCCGTGTTTCCGCCCAGTAACACCCATTTCCTGTCAATCACATTACGATCGCCGGAGCGAAGAAAAAGCCGTGAGTAAAAATACTTTCTTCATAGTAAAGTTACTTGGCGCAGTCGCAGTGCGAACATTGCGCATGCGTACTAAGCGGATTTTCACTGCGATGCGATGAAAAATACCGAGCGAACAACTCGGAATGAGGGCCACAGTACGCACTGGGACAGGCGCCCAGCATCCTCTACGGACTAAGAGAAAAGGATTTATCGGTAGGTATTAAAATCCTATTTTCTCATACGTCCTAGAGGATGCTGGGGTCACATCAAGAACCATGGGGTTATACCAAAGCTCTAGAACGGGCGGGAGAGTGCGGATGACTCTGCAGCACCGATTGACCAAACATGAGGTCCTCATCAGCCAGGGTATCAAACTTGTAGAACTTCGCAAAGGTGTTTGAACCCGACCAAGTAGCCGCTCGGCAAAGTTGTAATGCCGAGACCCCCCCGGGCAGCCGCCCAGGACAAGCCCACCTTCCTGGTAGAATGGGCCTTCACCGATTTCGGTAATGGCAATCCAGCCGTAAAATGAGCATGCTGAATCGTTAGACAGATCCAGCGCGCAATAGTCTGCTTGGAAGCAGGAGCCCAATCTTGTTGTGAGCATACAGGACAAACAGAGCCTCCGTTTTCCTAAACTGAGCCGTTCTAGCGACATAAATTTTCAAAGCTCTGACTACATCGAGAAACTTCGATTCCAGCAAGGCGTCAGTAGCCACTGGCACCACAATAGGTTGGTTCAAGTGGAACGACAAAACCACTTTCGACAGAAATTGCTGACGAGTCCTCAACTCTGCTCTGTCTTCATGGAAGATCAAATAAGGGCTCTTGTGAGATAAGGCCGCTTATTCCAACACCCGCCTTGCGGATGCCAAGGCTAACAGCATGACCACTTTCCAAGTGAGGAATTTCAACTCTACCTTCTGTAAGGGTTCAAACTTCAAACCAATGAGATTGAAGGAATTTCAACACCATGTTAAGATCCCACAGTGCCACTGGGGGCACAAAGGGAGGTTGTATGTGCAACACGCCTTTCACGAAAGTCTGAACTTCTGGAAAGGATGCCAATTGTTTTTGGAAGAAAACCGATAAGTCTGATATTTGTACTTTAATTGAGCCCAACTTTAGGCCCGCATCCACACCGGCTTATAGAAAATGGAGAAAACGTCCTAACTGAAATTCTTCCGTAGGAGCCTTCCTGGATGCACACCAAGACACGTATGTTCTCCAAATACGGTGGTAATGTTTAGACCTCACTCCTTTCCTGGCCTGAATAAGAGTGGGGATGACTTCCTTGGGAATACCCTTTCGGGCTAGGATCTGGCGTTCAACCGCCAAGCCGTCAAACGAAGTCGCGGTAAGTCTTGAAACACGCACGGCCCCTGCTGTAACAGATCCTCCCTCAGAGGAAGAGGCCAGGGATCTCCTATTAGTAATTCCTGAAGATCTAGATACCAAGCTCTCCTTGGCCAGTCTGGAACAATGAGGATCGCTTGAACCTTTGTTCTTCTTATGATCTTTAACACTTTTGGAATGAGTGGAAGCAGAGGAAACACATACACCGACTGAAACACCCACGGTGTAACTAGGGCGTCCACTGCTATTGCTTGAGGGTCTCTTGACCTGGAACAATATCTCAGAAGTTTCTTGTTGAAGCGAGACGCCATCATGTCTATTTGAGGAATTCCCCAAAGATTTGTCACTTCTGCAAAGACCTCTTGATGAAGACCCCACTCTCCTGGATGGAGATCGTGTCTGCTGAGGAAGTCTGCTTCCCAGTTGTTCACTCCTGGAATAAAGATCGCTGACAGAGCGCTTGTATGCCTTTCCGCCCAGCAGAGAACCTTTGTGGCCTCTACCATTGCCGCTCTGCTCTTTGTTCCGCCCTGGCGGTTTATGTACGCTACTGCTGTTATGTTGTCCGACTGCCCAGAGAGATTCCATCTTGAATTTGAATTTTCTTAGGTAGAAATTGAGGGATTTGAGGTTCAGGATTGGTCTGACTGAGCCGTCTGGCTTCGGGACCATGAACAGGCTCCAATAAAAACCTTCTCCCTGTTGCGACGGGGCAACTCTGACAATGACTTGATTGTGGCACAATTTTTGTATTGCGACGCATACCACCTCCCTGTCCGGAAGAGAAGCTGGTAAGTCCGATTTGAAAAATCGGTGAGGGGGAACGTCTTGAAACTGCAGTTTGTACTAGAGATGAGCGGGTTCGGTTCCTCTGAATCCGAACCCGCCCGAACTTCAGGTTTTTTACACGGGTCCGAGCAGGCTCGGATCTTCCCGCCTTGCTCGGCTAACCCGAGCGCGCCCGAACGTCATCATCACGCTGTCGGATTCTCGCGAGGCTCGGATTCTATCGCGAGACTCGGATTCTATATAAGGAGCCGCGCGTCGCCGCCATTTTCACACGTGCATTGAGAGTCATAGGGAGAGGACGTGGCTGGCGTCCTCTCCGTTTAGAGAAGAGAGAGACACAGTATTTTCGGGGAGCATTATTAGGAGGAGTACTACTGTATACTACTATACTACTTGCTGAAGTGATATTTATAGATTAGATAGTGTGACTGTAAGTGTATTATCTGACTTGTGGGGGAGACACTGACAGTGGGGAGCAGTTAGAGTCTGAGAGCAGGACTCAGGAGTACATATAACGTACAGTGCACACTTTTGCTGCCAGAGTCAGTGCCACACTGCCATTGTTGTGACCACACTGACCACCAGTATAATAATATATTTTGTGATTGTCTGCTTAGGCCTCGGAGTACTAGTTGCAAGTTGCAACGTGACCTGTCCTGAAGTGACCACCAGTTTAATAATCAATCACCACCAGTTTAATATATATATATATATATATATATAATTGTATATAATATATATATATATATATATATATAATATTGTATACCACCTACCCGTGGTTTTTTTTTTTTTTCATTCTTCTTTATACATACTATTATAGTAGCTTACTGTAGCAGTCTGCGGTGCTGTGCTGACCTGACAGTGTCCAGCAGGTCCGTCATCAGTCATTACATAATAAATATATATAGTACCTGTCCGGCTGCAGTACTAGTGATATTATATTGATTTCATCTCATTATCAATAATTTATCATCCAGTCTAGACTCTATATTAGCAGCAGACACAGTACGTTAGTCCACGGCTGTAGCTACCTCTGTGTCGGCACTCGGCAGTCCATCCATAATTGTATACCACCTACCCGTGGTTTTTTTTTTTTCTTTCTTCTTTGTACATACTACTATAGAGTATAGTAGCTTACTGTAGCAGTCTGCGGTGCTGCTGAGCTGACAGTGTCCAGCAGGTCCGTCATCAGTCATCATTACCTAATAAATATATTATCTACCTGTCCGGCTGCAGTACTAGTGATATTATATATACATACATATATATATTGATTTCATCTCATTATCAATCATCCAGTCTATATTAGCAGCAGACACAGTACGTTAGTCCACGGCTGTAGCTACCTCTGTGTCGGCACTCAGCAGTCCATCCATAATTGTATACCACCTACCCGTGGTTTTTTTCTTTTCTTTCTTCTTTGTACATACTACTATAGTATAGTAGCTTACTGTAGCAGTCTGCGGTGCTGCTGAGCTGACAGTGTCCAGCAGGTCCGTCATCAGTCATCATTACCTAATAAATATATTATCTACCTGTCCGGCTGCAGTACTAGTGATATTATATATACATACATATATATATTGATTTCATCTCATTATCAATCATCCAGTCTATATTAGCAGCAGACACAGTACGTTAGTCCACGGCTGTAGCTACCTCTGTGTCGGCACTCGGCAGTCCATCCATAATTGTATACCACCTACCCGTGGTTTTTTTTTTCTTCTTTGTACATACTACTATAGAGTATAGTAGCTTACTGTAGCAGTCTGCGGTGCTGCTGAGCTGACAGTGTCCAGCAGGTCCGTCATCAGTCATCATTACCTAATAAATATATTATCTACCTGTCCGGCTGCAGTACTAGTGATATTATATATACATACATATATATATTGATTTCATCTCATTATCAATCATCCAGTCTATATTAGCAGCAGACACAGTACGTTAGTCCACGGCTGTAGCTACCTCTGTGTCGGCACTCGGCAGTCCATCCATAATTGTATACCACCTACCCGTGGTTTTTTTTTTTTCTTTCTTCTTTGTACATACTACTATAGTATAGTAGCTTACTGTAGCAGTCTGCGGTGCTGCTGAGCTGACAGTGTCCAGCAGGTCCGTCATCAGTCATCATTACCTAATAAATATATTATCTACCTGTCCGGCTGCAGTACTAGTGATATTATATATACATACATATATATATTGATTTCATCTAATTATCAATCATCCAGTCTATATTAGCAGCAGACACAGTACGTTAGTCCACGGCTGTAGCTACCTCTGTGTCGGCACTCGGCAGTCCATCCATAATTGTATACCACCTACCCGTGGTTTTTTTTTTTTCTTTCTTCTTTGTACATACTACTATAGTATAGTAGCTTACTGTAGCAGTCTGCGGTGCTGCTGAGCTGACAGTGTCCAGCAGGTCCGTCATCAGTCATCATTACCTAATAAATATATTATCTACCTGTCCGGCTGCAGTACTAGTGATATTATATATACATACATATATATATTGATTTCATCTCATTATCAATCATCCAGTCTATATTAGCAGCAGACACAGTACGTTAGTCCACGGCTGTAGCTACCTCTGTGTCGGCACTCGGCAGTCCATCCATAATTGTATACCACCTACCCGTGGTTTTTTTTTTTACTTTCTTCTTTGTACATACTACTATAGTATAGTAGCTTACTGTAGCAGTCTGCGGTGCTGCTGAGCTGACAGTGTCCAGCAGGTCCGTCATCAGTCATCATTACCTAATAAATATATTATCTACCTGTCCGGCTGCAGTACTAGTGATATTATATATACATACATATATATATTGATTTCATCTAATTATCAATCATCCAGTCTATATTAGCAGCAGACACAGTACGTTAGTCCACGGCTGTAGCTACCTCTGTGTCGGCACTCGGCAGTCCATCCATAATTGTATACCACCTACCCGTGGTTTTTTTTTTTTCTTTCTTCTTTGTACATACTACTATAGTATAGTAGCTTACTGTAGCAGTCTGCGGTGCTGCTGAGCTGACAGTGTCCAGCAGGTCCGTCATCAGTCATCATTACCTAATAAATATATTATCTACCTGTCCGGCTGCAGTACTAGTGATATTATATATACATACATATATATATATTGATTTCATCTAATTATCAATCATCCAGTCTATATTAGCAGCAGACACAGTACGTTAGTCCACGGCTGTAGCTACCTCTGTGTCGGCACTCGGCAGTCCATCCATAATTGTATACCACCTACCCGTGGTTTTTTTTTTTTTTCTTCTTTGTACATACTACTATAGTATAGTAGCTTACTGTAGCAGTCTGCGGTGCTGCTGAGCTGACAGTGTCCAGCAGGTCCGTCATCAGTCATCATTACCTAATAAATATATTATCTACCTGTCCGGCTGCAGTACTAGTGATATTATATATACATACATATATATATATTGATTTCATCTCATTATCATCCAGTCTATATTAGCAGCAGACACAGTACGGTAGTCCACGGCTGTAGCTACCTCTGTGTCGGCACTCGGCAGTCCATCCATAAGTATACTAGTATCCATCCATCTCCATTGTTTACCTGAGGTGCCTTTTAGTTGTGCCTATTAAAATATGGAGAACAAAAATGTTGAGGTTCCAAAATTAGGGAAAGATCAAGATCCACTTCCACCTCGTGCTGAAGCTGCTGCCACTAGTCATGGCCGAGACGATGAAATGCCAGCAACGTCGTCTGCCAAGGCCGATGCCCAATGTCATAGTACAGAGCATGTCAAATCCAAAACACCAAATATCAGTAAAAAAAAGGACTCCAAAACCTAAAATAAAATTGTCGTCGGAGAAGCGTAAACTTGCCAATATGCCATTTACCACACGGAGTGGCAAGGAACGGCTGAGGCCCTGGCCTATGTTCATGGCTAGTGGTTCAGCTTCACATGAGGATGGAAGCACTCAGCCTCTCGCTAGAAAACTGAAAAGACTCAAGCTGGCAAAAGCACCGCAAAGAACTGTGCGTTCTTCGAAATCCCAAATCCACAAGGAGAGTCCAATTGTGTCGGTTGCGATGCCTGACCTTCCCAACACTGGACGTGAAGAGCATGCGCCTTCCACCATTTGCACGCCCCCTGCAAGTGCTGGAAGGAGCACCCGCAGTCCAGTTCCTGATAGTCAGATTGAAGATGTCAGTGTTGAAGTACACCAGGATGAGGAGGATATGGGTGTTGCTGGCGCTGGGGAGGAAATTGACCAGGAGGATTCTGATGGTGAGGTGGTTTGTTTAAGTCAGGCACCCGGGGAGACACCTGTTGTCCGTGGGAGGAATATGGCCGTTGACATGCCTGGTGAAAATACCAAAAAAATCAGCTCTTCAGTGTGGAGGTATTTCAACAGAAAAGCGGACAACAGGTGTCAAGCCGTGTGTTGCCTTTGTCAAGCTGTAATAAGTAGGGGTAAGGACGTTAACCACCTCGGAACATCCTCCCTTATACGTCACCTGCAGCGCATTCATAATAAGTCAGTGACAAGTTCAAAAACTTTGGGCGACAGCGGAAGCAGTCCACTGACCAGTAAATCCCTTCCTCTTGTAACCAAGCTCACGCAAACCACCCCACCAACTCCCTCAGTGTCAATTTCCTCCTTCCCCAGGAATGCCAATAGTCCTGCAGGCCATGTCACTGGCAATTCTGACAAGTCCTCTCCTGCCTGGGATTCCTCCGATGCATCCTTGCGTGTAACGCCTACTGCTGCTGGCGCTGCTGTTGTTGCTGCTGGGAGTCGATGGTCATCCCAGAGGGGAAGTCGTAAGCCCACTTGTACTACTTCCAGTAAGCAATTGACTGTCCAACAGTCCTTTGCGAGGAAGATGAAATATCACAGCAGTCATCCTGCTGCAAAGCGGATAACTGAGGCCTTGACAACTATGTTGGTGTTAGACGTGCGTCCGGTATCCGCCGTTAGTTCACAGGGAACTAGACAATTTATTGAGGCAGTGTGCCCCCGTTACCAAATACCATCTAGGTTCCACTTCTCTAGGCAGGCGATACCGAGAATGTACACGGACGTCAGAAAAAGACTCACCAGTGTCCTAAAAAATGCAGTTGTACCCAATGTCCACTTAACCACGGACATGTGGACAAGTGGAGCAGGGCAGGGTCAGGACTATATGACTGTGACAGCCCACTGGGTAGATGTATGGACTCCCTCCGCAAGAACAGCAGCGGCGGCACCAGTAGCAGCATCTCGCAAACGCCAACTCTTTCCTAGGCAGGCTACGCTTTGTATCACCGCTTTCCAGAATACGCACACAGCTGAAAACCTCTTACGGCAACTGAGGAAGATCATCGCGGAATGGCTTACCCCAATTGGACTCTCCTGTGGATTTGTGGCATCGGACAACGCCAGCAATATTGTGTGTGCATTAAATATGGGCAAATTCCAGCACGTCCCATGTTTTGCACATACCTTGAATTTGGTGGTGCAGAATTTTTTAAAAAACGACAGGGGCGTGCAAGAGATGCTGTCGGTGGCCAGAAGAATTGCGGGACACTTTCGGCGTACAGGCACCACGTACAGAAGACTGGAGCACCACCAAAAACTACTGAACCTGCCCTGCCATCATCTGAAGCAAGAAGTGGTAACGAGGTGGAATTCAACCCTCTATATGCTTCAGAGGTTGGAGGAGCAGCAAAAGGCCATTCAAGCCTATACAATTGAGCACGATATAGGAGGTGGAATGCACCTGTCTCAAGCGCAGCGGAGAATGATTTCAACGTTGTGCAAGGTTCTGATGCCCTTTGAACTTGCCACACGTGAAGTCAGTTCAGACACTGCCAGCCTGAGTCAGGTCATTCCCCTCATCAGGCTTTTGCAGAAGAAGCTGGAGACATTGAAGGAGGAGCTAACACGGAGCGATTCCGCTAGGCATGTGGGACTTGTGGATGGAGCCCTTAATTCGCTTAACAAGGATTCACGGGTGGTCAATCTGTTGAAATCAGAGCACTACATTTTGGCCACCGTGCTCGATCCTAGATTTAAAGCCTACCTTGGATCTCTCTTTCCGGCAGACACAAGTCTGCTGGGGTTGAAAGACCTGCTGGTGAGAAAATTGTCAAGTCAAGCGGAACGCGACCTGTCAACATCTCCTCCTTCACATTCTCCCGCAACTGGGGGTGCGAGGAAAAGGCTCAGAATTCCGAGCCCACCCGCTGGCGGTGATGCAGGGCAGTCTGGAGCGACTGCTGATGCTGACATCTGGTCCGGACTGAAGGACCTGACAACGATTACGGACATGTCGTCTACTGTCACTGCATATGATTCTCTCACCATTGAAAGAATGGTGGAGGATTATATGAGTGACCGCATCCAAGTAGGCACGTCACACAGTCCGTACTTATACTGGCAGGAAAAAGAGGCAATTTGGAGGCCCTTGCACAAACTGGCTTTATTCTACCTAAGTTGCCCTCCCACAAGTGTGTACTCCGAAAGAGTGTTTAGTGCCGCCGCTCACCTTGTCAGCAATCGGCGTACGAGGTTACATCCAGAAAATGTGGAGAAGATGATGTTCATTAAAATGAATTATAATCAATTCCTCCGTGGAGACATTGACCAGCAGCAATTGCCTCCACAAAGTACACAGGGAGCTGAGATGGTGGATTCCAGTGGGGACGAATTGATAATCTGTGAGGAGGGGGATGTACACGGTGATATATCGGAGGATGATGATGAGGTGGACATCTTGCCTCTGTAGAGCCAGTTTGTGCAAGGAGAGATTAATTGCTTCTTTTTTGGTGGGGGTCCAAACCAACCCGTCATTTCAGTCACAGTCGTGTGGCAGACCCTGTCACTGAAATGATGGGTTGGTTAAAGTGTGCATGTCCTGTTTATACAACATAAGGGTGGGTGGGAGGGCCCAAGGACAATTCCATCTTGCACCTCTTTTTTCTTTAATTTTTCTTTGCGTCATGTGCTGTTTGGGGAGGGTTTTTTGGAAGGGACATCCTGCGTGACACTGCAGTGACACTCCTAGATGGGCCCGGTGTTTGTGTCGGCCACTAGGGTCGCTTATCTTACTCACACAGCTACCTCATTGCGCCTCTTTTTTTCTTTGCGTCATGTGCTGTTTGGGGAGGGTTTTTTGGAAGGGACATCCTGCGTGACACTGCAGTGACACTCCTAGATGGGCCCGGTGTTTGTGTCGGCCACTAGGGTCGCTTATCTTACTCACACAGCTACCTCATTGCGCCTCTTTTTTTCTTTGCGTCATGTGCTGTTTGGGGAGGGTTTTTTGGAAGGGACATCCTGCGTGACACTGCAGTGACACTCCTAGATGGGCCCGGTGTTTGTGTCGGCCACTAGGGTCGCTTATCTTACTCACACAGCTACCTCATTGCGCCTCTTTTTTTCTTTGCGTCATGTGCTGTTTGGGGAGGGTTTTTTGGAAGGGACATCCTGCGTGACACTGCAGTGACACTCCTAGATGGGCCCGGTGTTTGTGTCGGCCACTAGGGTCGCTTAGCTTAGTCATCCAGCGACCTAGGTGCAAATTTTAGGACTAAAAATAATATTGTGAGGTGTGAGGTATTCAGAATAGACTGAAAATGAGTGTAAATTATGGTTTTTGAGGTTAATAATACTTTGGGATCAAAATGACCCCCAAATTCTATGATTTAAGCTGTTTTTTAGTGTTTTTTGAAAAAAACACCCGAATCCAAAACACACCCGAATCCGACAAAAAAAATTCGGTGAGGTTTTGCCAAAACGCGGTCGAACCCAAAACACGACCGCGGAACCGAACCCAAAACCAAAACACAAAACCCGAAAAATTTCCGGCGCTCATCTCTAGTTTGTACCCCTGGGACACTATTCCTAAAACCCATGGGTCCAGGGCCGAATGAGCCCTGAACTGACTGAAGAGCTTGAGACGTGCCCCCACCGGTGCGGACTCCCGCAGCGGAGTCCCAGCGTCATGCGGTGGATTTGGCAGTAGCCGGGGAGGACTTCTGCTCCTGGGAACCGGCCACTGCCGGTGATCGTTTACCCTTTCCTCTCGCAGCAGGGACGAAAGAACTGCATCTGATAGTGGTGTGCTTTCTTTTGTGGTGCAGGCACATAAGGTAAAAATGATGACTAACCCGTCGGTAGCCGTAGATACCAAATCAGCGAGGCCATCACCAAACAATACACCACCTTTATACGGTAGAGACTCCATAGTTTTCTTAGAGTCAGCATCAGCATTCCATTGATGAATCCACAATGCTCTCCTAGCTGAGACTGCCATGGCATTGGCCCTTGATCCCAAGAGGCCAATATCCCTTGCAGCTTCCTTTAGGTAGACTGCAGCGTCCCTGATATAACCTAGTGTCAAAAGAATGCTATCCCTATCCAGGGTATCAATTTCAGATGAAAAGTTATCTGCCCATTTTTCGATAGCACTACTCACCCACGCAGACGCAATGGCCGGTCTGAGTAGCGTACCCGTGGTGACAAATGGATTTCAATGTATTTTCCTGCCTACGATCCGCAGGATCCTTTAGGGCTGCCGTGTCAGGGGACGGAAGAGCCACCTTTTTGGACAGCCGTGATAGAGCTTTGTCCACAATGGGGGGTGACTCCCATTTTTCCCTATCCCCAGAGGGAAACGGATACGCCACTGGAATCCTTTTGGGAATCTGAAACTTTTTTCCCGGATTTACCCAAACCTTTTCACAAAGCGTGTTCAGTTCATGAGAGGGAGGAAACGTTACCTCAGATTTCTTTCCTTTATACATACAGACCCTTGTATCAGGAACAGCAGGATCCTCAGTGATATGTAATACATCCTTTATAGCCACAATCATGTACTGAATGCTCTTTGGCAGTTTTTGATCTAATCTGGCATCACCATAGTCGACACTTGAGTCAGTGTCCGTGTTGGTATCCGTGTCTGCCAACTGGGCAAATGAATGTTTTTGTGACCCCGAGGGGGCCTGGACTTGTAATAACACATCCCCTACGGATCTCTTCCATGCCTGGTTCTGAGACTCAGATTTATCCAATCTCTTATTTATCAGAGCCACATTAGCATTCAACGCACTCAAAACATTTACCCAATCAGGTGTCGGCGGTGCCGACAGGGTCACTCCCACAGCCGATTTTGTCCCTAACATAGTCTCCTCCTGGGAAGAGCACTCCGACTCAGACATGACGACACACGTGCAGCCAACACACACAGACACACTGGGCCTACAGGGTGCAGAAACACAGTAAAGCCTGTTAGAGAGACACAGAGGGAGTTATTGCCAGCTCACACCCCAGCGCTCAATCCCGGTCTGAAAAACACCACAGAAAATGCCCCAGACCTGCAGCGCTTTTATAATTTATATATATAATGCACCAAAATAGCTGTGCCCCCCCCCCGTTTTTCACCCTGATACTTGCAGCAGTGAGAGGAAGGACCAGCGTCTCTGCATCCTTGTGTAGAGAAAATGGCGCCGGGCTGTGTGCTGTGAGGGCTAAGCTCCGCCCCCATAATGGCGCGCTTCAGACCCGCTCTTTTGAAATAAATTTTTACACTGGCGGGGGTCCGGACAGTGCCCTGGCACTATGTCCGCTCTTGCCAGCCACTTATAGAGGTCTATATGCTGCCCAGGGCGCCCCTCCCGCGCCCTGCACCCTGTAGTGCCGCTGTGTGTGGGAGCATGGCACGCAGCGCGATCGCTGTGCAGTACCTCAGAATGCCGTCACTGAAGTCTTCTTTTCTTCTTCTACTCACCTGGCTTCTGGCTCCGCAAGGGGGGTGACGGCTGGCTCTGGGAATGAGCCCCTAGGCATACCTAGTGATCAATCCCTCAGGAGCTAATGGTGTCCTGTAGCCAAAGTAGCAGAGCCTTGAAACTCACAGAAGTAGGTCTGCTTCTCTCCCCTAAGTCCCACGAAGCAGGGAGCCTGTTGCCAGCAGTTCTCCCTGAAAATAAAAAACCTAACATAGGTGGTCATTCCGAGTTGTTCGCTCGCTGCCGATTTTCGCAATGGAGCGATTAGGGCAAAAATGCGCATGCGCTAAGTACTTTCACACAAAACTTAGTAGATTTACACAAGGCCGACTGACGTTTTTTCATCGCTGGAGGGATCGTAGTGTGATTGTCAGGAAGTGGGTGTTTCTGGGCGGCTACTGAGCATTTTCCGGGAGTGTGCTAAAAAACGCAGGCGTGCAAGGTAAAAACGCAGGAGTGGCTGGAGAAACGGGGGAGTGGCTGGCCGAACGCAGGGCGTGTATGTGACGTCAAACCAGGAACTAAACGGACTGAGGTGATCGCAATCTAGGAGTAGGTCTGGAGCTACTCAGAAACTGCTGCAAATTATTTAGTAGCAGTTCTGCTAATCTTTCGTTCGCTATTCTGCTAAGCTAAGATACACTCCCAGAGGGCGGCGGCCTAGCGTGTGCAATGCTGCTAAAAGCAGCTAGCGAGCGAACAACTCGGAATGAGGGCCATAAGTATTTTCAGAGAAATTCAGTATAGCTCCTGTGCATCCAGTCTGCCTGGGCACAGATTCTAAACTGGAGTCTGGAGGAGGGGCATAGAGGGAGGAGCCAGTTCACACCCTTTGAAAGTCTTAAAGTGCCCATGTTTCCTGCGGATCCCGTCTATACCCCATGGTTCTTGATGTGACTCCAGCATCCTCTAGGACGTATGAGAAAAATAACTGGTAATAAAAATGTTCCGCTCTGCTACAGACAAAACATAGGCGACTGTACACCCCCTAACTCAGCCCAAAGTGTTGAGGAAACACCTCCCCTATCTTGGTACCTGCTGGACCTTCCCATAAGTAGGATGCCCATGTCTTCCTGCAAGGGTTGTGGCTCCCTTGGTCAGTTCTCCACCAACACTTTCTGCACCACCTGTGACCACTGATGGCTATTCTTCACCACTGATGCTGCGTTCCCAACACAGAACCAATGCCCACCACCCAAGACCCCTCTAAACCCAATCACAGACAAGAAATCTGGCCCACATCAATTTCCAACCCACTGGCGTATCTATAATGGGTGCAGTGTGTGCGGTGCACACGGGCCTCTAGGTCCAGAGGGGGCCCCCACTGCACACACTGCACCCATTTCTTCTATACTTACCTTTCCGGCGTCCATCGGCGACTCTGTGCGGGCCCCCTCCTCTCCTGTAGCCATCACCGCCGCTGCTAGCGCACTGAGAGCTAGAGACTCTGGCGGCCATTTTTCGGAGTCCTGCGCATGCCAGAGTCTCAGTGCTGAGACGCTAACATTGGCGGTGACGGCTACGGGAGAGGAGAAGGGACCCACACACGGAGTCTGCACACGGGTCCCCTCCTCTCTAGAAACGCCGTTGCTCCAACCCCTCCTCATTCAGATGTACACCATGAAGCAACTGCG